>NC_074679.1:11161105-11185624 GCF_029448725.1 Salvelinus fontinalis | reverse complement strand
GGAGAGGAGAGGAGGAGAGATGAGGAGAGGAGAGGAGAGGGGAGGTGAGGAGAGGAGAGGGGAGGTGAGGAGAGGAGAGGAGAGGAGAGAGAGGAGAGGAGAGGAGAGGAGGAGAGGAGAGGAGAGGAGAGGAGGAGAGATGAGGAGAGGTGAGGAGAGGAGGAGAGTGGATAGGTGAGGAGAGGAGGTGAGGAGAGGAGGAGAGGTGAGGAGAGGAGGAGAGGAGTGGATAGGAGAGGAGAGGATAGGTGAGGAGAGGAGGAGAGGAGTGGATAGGAGAGGAGTGGATAGGAGAGGAGGTGATAGGTGAGGAGAGGAGGAGAGGAGTGGATAGGAGAGGAAAGGATAGGTGAGGAGGTGAGGTGAGGTGAGGAGAGGAGGTGAGGAGCGTCGTATACCAACGTGAACTCATAGTATCACTTCGGAATTTGACGTTTTATGATTGATTTTCGATTTGTGACGCATTAATTCTGCGTGGTTACAGGGTAAATTCTGCATGGTTACAGGGTTAATTCTGCATGGTTACAGGGTTAATTCTGCATAGTTACAGGGTTACTTCTGCATGGTTACAGGGTTAATTCTGCATGGTTACAGGGTTAATTCTGTATGGTTACAGGGTTAATCCTGCATGGTTACAGGGTTAATCCTGCATGGTTAAAGGGTTAGTTCTGCATGGTTACAGGGATAATTCTGCATGGTTACAGGGTTAGTTCTGCATGGTTACAGGGTTAATCCTGCATGGTTACAGGGTTAATTCTGCATGGTTACAGGGTTAAGTTTAGTTATTAATTCTGAGGGGTTAAGATTAGGGCTATGGTTTTTTGGGGAAGGCTTAAATGAAAACAAAAATAATGAAACACAATGTGCTGCGTTTCCATCAAGTCTCTTCAAGTCTCATCAAGTCTCTTCAAGTCTCTTCAAGTCTCATCAAGTCTCTTCAAGTCTCATCAAGTCTCTTCAAGTCTCTTCAAGTCTCATCAAGTCTCATCAAGTCTCATTAAGTCTCATCAAGTCTCTTCAAGTCTCATCAAGTCTCATCAAGTCTCATCAAGTCTCATCAAGTCTCATCAAGTCTCTTCAAGTCTCATCAAGTCTCATCAAGTCTCATCAAGTCTCATCAAGTCTCTTCAAGTCTCATCAAGTCTCATCAAGTTTCTTTAAGTCTCATCAAGTCTCATCAAGTCTCATCAAGTCTCATCTCCCTGCTACAGCATTTTGAACGGCTGAGGCTCAGTGATCTAAGATCCGAGCCTCATGAGTTCAGCGCTGTGCTTTTACAGTTTTTATTTATTTTTGCTGACCTATCAGGAAGGAACCAATCAGGAAGGAACCAATCAGGAAGGAACAAAATCAGGAAGGAACCAATCAGGAAGGAACCAATCAGGAAGGAACCAATCAGGAAGGAACCAATCAGGAAGGAACAAAATTAGGAAGGAACCAATCAGGAAGGAACAAAATTAGGAAGGAACCAACCAGGAAGGAACTAATCAGGAAGGAACAAAATTAGGAAGGAACCAATCAGGAAGGAACCAATCAGGAAGGAACCAAATTAGGAAGGAACCAATAAGGAAGGAACAAAATTAGGAAGGAACCAACCAGGAAGGAACCAATCAGGAAGGCATACATGCACTTCCTCAGGACCTTTTCTAGACGTCCAAAATCGATGTCTGTTTCTAGTGACCCGTATACGGATCCGTTCTAAAAATTCTTGCCGCACAAAAAGTAATGTTATGTAAGAACTACAACGAGAGCGATGCACACTGAGTTCCGTCGTATTGTTTACGTAGAATGTAGAGCTCTATAGGGGGACAACTCTCTCTCTCTCTCACACACACACACACACACACACACACACACACACACACACACACACACACACACACACACACACACACACACACACACACACACACACACACACACACACACACACACACACACACACACACACAAACACACACACACACACACACACAACACGAGCGACTCCAAAATTACACCGTACATTATTTACCATTTACTTCTATTGGGCAAAAAATAATCTGAAACACAACCAAAACAAACAGCAAATGAATCTAACAAGTTTGTAGAGTCACAAGCTTGATGTAATCATTGCGTTCTAGAAATATGAGACAGAATACTACTGTTTTTACTACTTTAATAAAAGTGCATTTGGCCCAATACCCTCCTTTTTTAAATGTTTATTGTGCATTACTATAAAATAAAATAATTTCCCCATTTTTTTTAAGCATATAATTTACACTATTTGTACAAAAGTATGTGGACAGACTTTCAAAATAGTGGATTCGACTATTTCAGCAACACCCGTTGCTGACAGTTGTATAAAATCGAGCACACAGCCATGCAATCTCCATAGACAAACATTGGCAGTAGAATGGCCTTACTGGAGAGCTCAGTGACTTTCAACGTGGCACCGTCATAGGATGCCACGTTTCCAACAACTTTGGCGGATGCCAGGAGAATGCTTCCTGCCCCAATGCATAGTGCCAACTGTAAAGTTTGGTGGAGGAGGAATAATGGTCTGGGGCTGTTTTTCATGGTTCGGGCCCCTTAGTTCCAGTGAAGAGAACTCTTAACGCTACAGAATACAATGACATTCTAGATGATTCTGTGCTTCCATCTTTGTGGCAACAGTGTGGGGAAGGACTGTTCCTGTTTCAGTATGACAATGCTCCCGTGCACAAAGCAAAGTCCATACAGAGATGGGTGTCGAAAAACTTGACTGGCCTGCCCTGAGCCCTGACCTCAAACCCATCGAACACCTTTGGGATGAATTGGAACGCCGACTGCGAGTCAGGCCTAATCGCCCAACATCAGTGCCCAATCTCACTAATGCTCTTGTGGCTGAATGGAAGCAAGTCGCGGGAGAAATGTTCCAACATCTAGTGGAAAGCCTTCCCAGAAGAGTGGAGGCTGTTATAGCAGCAATGTTCCAACATCTAGTGGAAAGCCTTCCCAGAAGAGTGGAGGCTGTTATAGCAGCAATGTTCCAACATCTAGTGGAAAGCCTTCCCAGAAGAGTGGAGGCTGTTATAGCAGCAATGTTCCAACATCTAGTGGAAAGCCTTCCCAGAAGAGTGGAGGCTGTTATAGCAGCAATGTTCCAACATCTAGTGGAAAGCCTTCCCAGAAGAGTGGAGGCTGTTATAGCAGCAATGTTCCAACATCTAGTGGAAAGCCTTCCCAGAAGAGTGGAGGCTGTTATAGCAGCAATGTTCCAACATCTAGTGGAAATCCTTCCCAGAAGAGTGGAAGCTGTTATAGCAGCAAAGAGGGGACCATCTCCATATTAATGCCCATGATTTTGGAATGAGATGTTCAACGAGCAGGTGTCCACATACTTTTAGCTTGTGCACACACACATGCAGGCAGGCAGGCAGGCAGGCAGGCAGGCAGGCAGGCAGGCAGGCACGCACACAGACACACGCGCACGCGCACGCACACGCAGACAGACAGACAGACAGACAGACAGACAGACAGACAGACAGACAGACACACAGACAGACAGACAGACAGACAGACAGACAGACAGACACACAGACAGACAGACAGACAGACAGACAGACAGACAGACAGAAACACCAATACAAACACAAGCACACCCACTTACACACAGCAACACACATGCACTAGTTACATAGTGAAAGTGCCTGACTTTTGAGCAGGCCATCATCTCTGTGTTGAGACGTATGGGGAGAGAGTGGTGTGTCTTCAGGGAGTTAGTAAGAGTCCTTAAGACCTTCGTTAAGACCTTCGTTAAGAGCTTCGTTAAGACCTTCGTTAAGAGCTCGTTAAGACCTTCGTTAAGAGCTCGTTAGAACTCGTTAGTGACGAGGATTTAGCTCTAATTACACGCTCGTTAGCATTCGGCGGTCCCATTCTGTGAGCTTGTGTGGCCTACCACTTCGCGGCTGAGCCGTTGTTGCTCCTAGACGTTTCCACTTCACAATAACAGCACAGTTGACCAGGGGGGCAGCTCTAGAAATTTGACAAAGTCACTTGTTGGAAAGGTGACATCTTATGGTGGTGCCACGTTGAAGGTCACTCAGCTATTCAGGGCTACTGCCAGTGTGTGTCTATGGAAACTGCATGGCTGTGTGCTCGATTTGATACACCTGTCAGAAACGGGTAGCCAAATCAACTAGTTTGAAGGGGTGTCCACATACTTATGTCTCTCTGTGCCTGTGTACTGTATATTTGTGTGTGTAGTGTGTTGTGTGTCTGTGTGTGTATATTTGTGTGTGTAACGGTAGTCAGTTCAACCCACTTCCCACAGTAAGGATCTCCCATTCCCAGAGCCTCCCTCTCTATTCAAGTCCAATTAGGAAGTAATTTATCCCCCACAGCAACTAACTGATCTGCCCAACACATGCTGGCTATTGTTCATGCTGGCTAGAGGGACGGGGGGTGGAGGGAGGGAGAGAGAGAGAGAGAGAGAGAGAGAGAGAGAGAGAGAGAGAGAGAGAGAGAGAGAGAGAGAGAGAGAGAGAGAGAGAGAGAGAGAGAGAGAGAGAGAGAGAGAGAGAGAGACAGACAGAGAGAGACAGAGAGAGACAGAGAGAGAGAGAGACAGAGAGAAAGAGAGAGAGAGAGAGAGACAGAGAGAGAGAGAGACAGAGAGAGAGAGAGAGAGAGACAGAGAGAGAGAGAGAGAGAGAGAGAGAGAGAGAGAGAGAGAGAGAGAGAGAGAGAGAGAGAGAGAGGACCAGGACCACAAATTCCATCTAGACACCGTTGCCCTAGTGCACACAAAAAACTATACATACCTCGGCCTAAACATCAGCGCCACAGGTAACTTCCACAAAGCTGTGAACGATCTGAGAGACAAGGCAAGAAGGGCATTCTATGCCATCAAAAGGAACATAAATTTCAACATACCTATTAGGATCTGGCTAAAAATACTTGAATCTGTCATAGAGCCCATTGCCCTTTATGGTTGTGAGGTCTGGGGTCCGCTCACCAACCAAGATTTCACAAAATGGGGCAAACACCAAATTGAGACTCTGCACGCAGAATTCTGCAAAAATATCCTCCGTGTACAACGTAGAACACCAAATAATGCATGCAGAGCAGAATTAGACCGATACCCACTAATTATCAAAATCCAGAAAAGAGCCGTTAAATTCTACAACCACCTAAAAGGAAGCGATTCCCAAACCTTCCATAACAAAGCCATCACCTACAGAGAGATGAACCTGGAGCAGAGTCCCCTAAGTAAGCTGGTCCTAGGGCTCTGTTCACAAACACAAACACACCCCACAGAGCCCCAGGACAACAGCACAATTAGACCCAACCAAATCATGAGAAAACAAAAAGATAATTACTTGACACATTGGAAAGAATTAACAAAAAAACAGAGCAAACTAGAATGCTATTTGGCCCTAAACAGAGAGTACACAGTGGCAGAATACCTGACCACTGTGACTGACCCAAACTTAAGGAAAGCTTTGACTATGTACAGACTCAGTGAGCCTAGCCTTGCTATTGAGAAAGGCCGCCGTAGGCAGACATGGGCTCTCAAGAGAAGACAGGCTATGTGCACACTGCCACAAAATGAGGTGGAAACTGAGCTGCACTTCCTAACCTCCTGCCAAATGTATGACCATATTAGAGAGACATATTTCCCTCAGATTACACAGATCCACAAAGAATTTGAAAACAAATCCAATTTTGATAAACTCCCATATCTACTGGGAGAAATTCCACAGTGTGCCATCACAGCAGCAAGATTTGTGACCTGTTGTCACAAGAAAAGGGCAACCAGTGAAGAACAAACACCATTGTAAATACAACCCATATTTATGCTTATTTATTTTAACTTGTGTGCTTTAACCATTTGTACATTGTTACAACACTGTGTATATATAATATAACATTTGTAATGTCTTTATTGTTTTGAAACTTCTGTATGTGTAATGTTTACTGTTAATTTGTATTGTTTATTTCACTTTTGTATAATATCTACCTCACTTGCTTTGGCAAAGTTAACACATGTTTCCCATGCCAATAAAGCCCCTTGAATTGAATTGAATTGAATTGAATTGAGAGAGAGAGAGAGAGAGAGAGAGAGAGAGAGACAGAGACAGAGAGAGACAGAGAGAGAGAGAGAGAGAGAGAGAGAGAGAGAGAGAGAGAGAGAGAGAGAGTGAGAGAGAGAGAGAGAGAGGAGAGAGAGAGAGAGAGACAGAGAGAGAGAGAGAGAGAGAGAGAGGGAGAGAGAGAGAGTAGAGAGAGAGAGAGAGAGAGAGAGAGAGAGAGAGAGAGAGAGACAGAGAGACAGAGAGAGAGAGAGAGAGAGAGAGAGAGAGAGAGAGAGAGAGAGACCCTTGAATCAGATCTCCCCTGATTTGATGTACAGTCTGTTCATGCTGTTGAATGTGATGACACCATTTTACAGGACTCTGCCATACATGATTATCAAAATACCTGCAGATTTCAGGAGGATATCTTGAATGGCATTAATATAATAATCCACTAAGGATTAGTGTTTCAGATTGTTTGATTTATTTTGTTTAGATTAAATTAGATTTAAGCTGGTAGAGAGAGAGAGATTAAATCGTAATTGTAGTAATTAGTAATTGTAGAAAAAGGTAACTGTGCACACTGTAACGTAACAAAGTGTGGAAAAAGTCAAGAGGTTTGAATATTTTCCCAATGCACCGTATATATATAATGTGATGACAAAAAAGGCTGTTAACGTGAGGCCATCGTATCCTTAGGGCTAGGAGCAGGTACTGCACACTTAGCAACCCGGTGTCCGACGACAACTGTCGCCACGGCAGCGGAATGAGGATGTGGCGTTGCCGCGAGGACGTAGTCACCGTGGATACAGGCCCGAGGGCAGCTGGTGTGTGTGTGTGTTTCTCATTTGAATAATGTGTCCTGAATCAGTCGTACGCTCCTTTAAACAACAAAACACACCTCGTAAATACCGCACAATCACTGCCTTTGTGTTGTTGTTGTTGTCTTGTGGTTTTAATTTGTTTGTTCACCCTTCCCTGTCCTCTGTCCTTCTCATCGCCCCCCCCCCCCCCTTTCTCCCAGTCCAAAGAAGGGTGGGAATGTGTGTGTGTGTGTGTGTGTGTGTGTGTGTGTGTGTGTGTGTGTGTGTGTGTGTGTGTGTGTGTGTGTGTGTGTGTGTGTTGTGTTGTGTTTGTCTAGTGGTATATATTGTGGTAATGTTATGTGTTATCCTGTTGTTGTACGTTGTCTGCATAACCTGTTCTGTTTTATAAATACAGTCAATTGAATCAAATTTTACATATAAACACATAAACCTTTGTGGGAAATATCGGGTCTGGTTCAGCGTTGACAGTGTATGTGTTTGTATGCGTGTGTACATATGTGTCTGTGTGTCTGTGAAAGAGATGGAGAATGTGAGGCCTTTCCACCCCCCCCCCCCCCCCATCAGATTAAGGCCAGTTATTATAATTGGGCGACAGACAGTTGGCAGAATGCTCCTCAGTGCCCCATCTGTGCCAGTATCACGCACACACACACGCACGCACGCACGCACGCACGCACGCACGCACGCACGCACGCACGCACACACACACACACACACACACACACACACACACACACACACACACACACACACACACACACACACACACACACACACACACACACACACAGACCGAGTGGAGATAGCAGGGGTACAGGGGAACTGTGTTACTATGTCACTGTGAATACTGTGTTACTATGTCACTGTGGTACTATGTCACTGTGTTACTGTGTCACTGTGTTACTATGTCACTGTGTTACTGTGTCACTGTGTTACTGTGTCACTGTGTTACTATGTCACTGTGTTACTGTGTTACTACGTTACTATGTCACTGTGTTACTGTGTTACTGTGTCACTGTGAATACTGTATTACTGTGTTACTATGTCACTGTGTTACTATGTTACTATGTCACTGTGTTACTATGTCACTGTGTTACTGTGTTACTATGTCACTGTGTTACTGTGTTACTATGTCACTGTGTTACTGTGTTACTATGTCACTGTGAATACTGTGTTACTATGTCACTATGTCACTGTGTTACTATGTCACTGTGTTACTGTGTTACTATGTCACTGTGTTACTGTGTTACTGTGAATACTGTGTTACTATGTCACTGTGAATACTGTGTTACTATGTCACTGTGTTACTGTGTTACTATGTCACTGTGTTACTATGTCACGGTGTTACTATGCTACTAAAGCACTGTGAATACTGTGTTACTATGTCACTGTGAATACTGTGTTACTATGTCACTGTGTTACTGTGTTACTGTGTCAGGAATTAAATAATAAGTCAAAGGGGTGTTAGCACAGAGAGGGGGAGATGAGGAAGAGATAAGAAGAGTAGCGAGACAGAGGCAAGGAGAGGAGTAAAGAGGAGAGCAGTGGAGAGGAGTAAAGAGGAGAGGAGTAAAGAGGAGAGGAGTAAAGAGGAGTAAAGAGGAGAGGAGTAAAGAGGAGAGGAGTAAAGAGGAGAGGAGAGGAGTAAAGAGGAGAGGAGTAAAGAGGAGAGGAGTGGAGAGGAGTAATGCGGAGAGGAGTAAAGAGGAGGGGAGTAAAGAGGAGAGGAGTAAAGAGGAGAGGAGTAAAGAGTGGAGGAGTAAAGAGGAGAGGAGTAAAGAGGAGAGGAGAGGAGTAAAGAGGAGAAGAGTGGAGAGGAGTAAAGAGGAGAGGAGTAAAGAGGAGAGGAGTAAAGAGGAGAGGAGAGGAGTAAAGAGGAGAGGAGTAAAGAGGAGAGGAGTGGAGAGGAGTAATGAGGAGAGGAGTAAAGAGGAGAGGAGTAAAGAGGAGAGGAGTAAAGAGGAGAGGAGTGGAGAGGAGAGGAGTAAAGAGGAGAGGAGTAAAGAGGAGAGGAGAGGAGTAAAGAGGAGAGGAGAGGAGTAAAGAGGAGAGGAGTGGAGAGGAGAGGAGTAAAGAGGAGAGGAGTAAAGAGGAGAGGAGAGGAGTAAAGAGGAGAGGAGTAAAGAGGAGAGGAGTAAAGAGGAGAGGAGTATAAAGAGGAGAGGAGTAAAGAGGAGAGGAGTGGAGAGGAGTAAAGAGGAGAGGAGTAAAGAGGAGAGGAGTGGAGAGGAGAGGAGTAAAGAGGAGAGGAGTAAAGAGGAGAGGAGTAAAGAGGAGAGGAGTAAAGAGGAGAGGAGTAAAGAGGAGAGGAGTAAAGAGGAGAGGAGTAAAGAGGAGAGGAGAGGAGTAAAGAGGAGAGGAGTAAAGAGGAGAGGGGTAAAGAGGAGAGGAGTGGAGAGGAGTAATGAGGAGAGGAGTAAAGAGGAGAGGAGTAAAGAGGAGAGGAGTGGAGTGGAGAGGAGTAAAGAGGAGAGGAGTAAAGAGGAGAGGAGTGGAGAGGAGAGGATGAAAGAGGAGATGAGTAAAGAGGAGAGGAGTAAAGAGGAGAGGAGTGGAGAGGAGAGGAGTTAAGAGGAGAGGAGTGGAGAGGAGAGGAGTAAAGAGGAGAGGAGTGGAGATGAGAGGAGTAAAGAGGAGAGGAGTGGAGAGGAGAAGAGTAAAGAGGAGAGGAGTAAAGAGGAGAGGAGTGGAGATGAGTAAAGAGGAGAGGAGTAAAGAGGAGAGGAGTAAAGAGGAGAGGAGAAAAGAGGAGAGGAGTAAAGAGGAGAGGAGTAAAGAGGAGAGGAGAGGAGTAAAGAGGAAAGGAGTAGAGAGGAGAGGAGTAAAGAGGAGAGGAGTAAAGAGGAGAGGAGTAAAGAGGAGAGGAGTAAAGAGGAGAGGAGTGGAGAGGAGTAAAGAGGAGAGAAGTGGAGAGGAGAGGAGTAAAGAGGGGAGAAGAGGAGTAAAGAGGAGAGGAGAGGAGTAAAGAGGAGAGGAGTGGAGAGGAGAGGAGTAAAGAGGAGAGGAGTGGAGAGGAGAGGAGTAAAGAGGAGAGGAGTGGAGAGGAGAGGAGTAAAGAGGAGAGGAGTAAAGAGGAGAGGAGTAAAGAGGAGAGGAGTGGAGAGGAGAGGAGTAAAGAGGAGAGGAGTAAAGAGGAGAGGAGTGGAAAGGAGTAAAGAGGAGAGGAGTAAAGAGGAGAGGAGTAAAGAGGAGAGGAGTAAAGAGGAGAGGAGTGGAGAGGAGAGGAGAGGACAGGAGAGGAGAGGAAGTGCGATGCTTACCTTGACGTCTGAGAAGAACGTCTTGAGCATGTTGGACGAAGGGTATCTGCTGTAGAAGAACATGAGCTTGGCCTTCTTCAGATGGTTGGGGGACAAGCCCTCCTGGATCTGACATGGTCTCAGTCAAGGAACGCAGTACACATTAACATTTTAGTCTTTTCCAGAGCGACTTTCAGTTCGTCCATTCATCTTAAAGTAGCTCGGTAAGACAATCACATCAGTTAGTCCATTTATCTTAAAACTTCTCAGGGCTAGTCCCCTTTTTTCTAAATTTCCAACTGAATGACGTGCCCAAAGTAAACGGCCTGTAGTTCAGGCCCTGAACCCAGGATATGCAAATAATTGGTACCATTAGAAAGAAAACACCTTGATGTTTGTAGAAATGTTAAAATAATGTAGGACAATATAACACAATAGATATGTTAGGAGGATATCCAAAGAAAAAACAAATGGAATTATTTTTATGAGAGTCCATCCTCTTAGAAATGCAAGAGAAAGGTCATATTGTAAAATAGCTCCCTGGATGCAATTCATATGGCTTCCACATGGTGTCAGCAGTCTATGTTCAACGTTTCAGGCTTGTAGCTTCAGAAATGAATAAGAAATAACAGTTTTAGTATCAGGACACAGACTTGGAAATCTGTGTCTTTGCCCGCCACGACGAAGTTGCACACCTGCTAAAATCGGTTTCCTATTGGACATACTTCTTTCCGAAAGAAATATTGTAGTTTGATTACATTTTAGGGTGTCTGAGGAGTAAATAGAAACGTATTTTGACTTGTTGAAACAAAGTTTAGGGGTAGATTTTCAGATTTCTTTCTCTGCACGTTGAACGAGTTGATTACTCAAAACGATATAAAAAAGGATTTTATCAAACAGAACGACACTACCTGTTACAGCTGGGACCCTTTGGATGACAAATCAGAGGAAGATTTTCAAAAAGTAAGTGAATATTTATTCTTTATATGTGAATGTATGAAACCTGTGCCTGTGGAAAAATATGTTGATGTTGTGTCACCGTCTTCAAACAATCGCATGGCATGTTTTCGCTGTAATAGCTACTGTAAATCAGACAGTGCAGTTAGATAAACAAGAATTTAAGCTTTCAGCCGATATAAAATGCACCTAAATGTACCTAATGTACCTAATTTAAAATCCATAATATGTATTTTTAATTGATTTGAATTACGCTCCGTCCAGTTTCACGGGAAGTTCTTCCGCTAGCAGGACACCGATCCTTAAAGTAGCTAGGACACCGATCCTTAAAGTAGCTAGGACACCGATCCTTAAAGTAGCTAGGACACCGGTCCAGTAGCTAGGACACCGATCCTTAAAGTAGCTAGGACACCGATCCTTAAAGTAGCTAGGACACCGGTCCTAAAAGTAGCTAGAACACCGGTCCTTAAAGTAGCTAGGACACCGGTCCTTAAAGTAGCAAGGACACTGATCCTTAAAGTAGCTAATACACCGGTCCTTAAAGTAGCTAGGACACCGGTCCAGTAGCTAGGACACCGGTCCTTAAAGTAGCTAGGACACCGGTCCTTAAAGTAGCTAGGACACTGATCCTTAAAGTAGCTAGAACACCGGTCCAGTAGCTAGGACACCGGTCCAGTAGCTAGGACACCGATCCTTAAAGTAGCTAGGACATCGGTCCTTAAAGTAGCTAGGACACCGGTCCTTAAAGTAGCTAGGACACCGGTCCTTAAAGTAGCTAGGACACTGATCCTTAAAGTAGCTAGGACACCGGTCCAGTAGCTAGGACACCGGTCCAGTAGCTAGGACACCGGTCCTTAAAGTAGCTAGGACACCGGTCCTTAAAGTAGCTAGGACACCGATCCTTAAAGTAGCTAGAACACCGGTCCAGTAGCTAGGACACCGATCCTTAAAGTAGATAGGACACCGGTCCTTAAAGTAGCTAGGACACCGGTCCAGTAGCTAGGACACCGATCCTTAAAGTAGCTAGGACACCGGTCCAGTAGCTAGGACACCGATCCTTAAAGTAGCTAGGACACTGATCCTTAAAGTAGCTAGGACACCGATCCTTAAAGTAGCTAGGACACCGATCCAGTAGCTAGGACACCGGTCCTTAAAGTAGCTAGGACACCGATCCAGTAGCTAGGACACCGATCCTTAAAGTAGCTAGGACACCGATCCTTAAAGTAGCTAGGACACCGATCCAGTAGCTAGGACACCGATCCTTAAAGTAGCTAGGACACCGGTCCTTAAAGTAGCTAGGACACCGGTCCTTAAAGTAGCTAGGACACCGATCCTTAAAGTAGCTAGGACACCGATCCTTAAAGTAGCTAGGACACCGATCCTTAAAGTAGCTAGGACACCGGTCCTTAAAGTAGCTAGGACACCGATCCTTAAAGTAGCTAGGAAACCGGTGCTTAAAGTAGCTAGGACACCGGTCCTTAAAGTAGCTAGGACACCGGTCCAGTAGCTAGGACACCGGTCCTTAAAGTAGCTAGGACACCAATCCAGTAGCTAGGACACCGATCCTTAAAGTAGCTAGGACACCGATCCTTAAAGTAGCTAGGACACCGGTCCAGTAGCTAGGACACCGGTCCAGTAGCTAGGACACCGGTCCTTAAAGTAGCTAGGACAGCGGTCCAGTAGCTAGGACACCGGTCCAGTAGCTAGGACACCGGTCCTTAAAGTAGCTAGGACAGCGGTCCAGTAGCTAGGACACCGGTCCAGTAGCTAGGACACCGATCCTTAAAGTAGCTAGGACACCGATCCTTAAATTAGCTAGGACACCGGTCCTTAAAGTAGCTAGGACACCAATCCTTAAAGTAGCTAGGACACCGGTCCAGTAGGTAGGACACCGATCCTTAAAGTAGCTAGGACACCGGTCCAGTAGCTAGGACACCGGTCCAGTAGCTAGGACACCGATCCTTAAAGTAGCTAGGACACCGGTCCAGTACCTAGGACACCGGTCCAGTAGCTAGGACACCGGTCCAGTAGCTAGGACACCGATCCTTAAAGTAGCTAGGACACCGGTCCTTAAAGTAGCTAGGACACCGGTCCAGTAGCTAGGACACCGATCCTTAAAGTAGCTAGGACACCGGTCCTTAAAGTAGCTAGGACACCGATCCTTAAAGTAGCTAGGACACCGGTCCTTAAAGTAGCTAGGACACCGATCCTTAAATTAGCTAGGACACCGGTCCTTAAAGTAGCTAGGACACCGATCCCTAAATTAGCTAGGACACCGATCCTTAAAGTAGCTAGGACACTGGTCCAGTAGCTAGGACACCGGTCCAGTAGCTAGGACACCGGTCCTTAAAGTAGCTAGGACACCGGTCCTTAAAGTAGCTAGGACACCGATATTTAAAGTAGCTAGGACACCGATCCTTAAAGTAGCTAGGACACCGATCCTTAAATTAGCTAGGACACCGGTCCAGTAGCTAGTACACCGATCTTAAAGTAGCTAGGACACCGATCCCTAAAGTAGCTAGGACACCGATCCTTAAAGTAGCTAGGACACCGATCCTTAAAGTAGCTAGGACACCGGTCCTTAAAGTAGCTAGGACACCGATCCTTAAAGTAGCTAGGACACCGGTCCTTAAAGTAGCTAGGACACCGATCCAGTAGCTAGGACACCGGTCCAGTAGCTAGGACACCGATCCTTAAAGTAGCTAGGACACCGGTCCTTAAAGTAGCTAGGACACCGGTCCAGTAGCTAGGACACCGATCCAATAGCTAGGACACCGGTCCAGTAGCTAGGACAACCGATCCAATAGCTAGGACACCGGTCCTTAAAGTAGCTAGGACACCGGTCCAGTAGCTAGGACACCGATCCAGTAGCTTGGACACCGGTCCTTAAAGTAGCTAGGACACCGATCCAGTAGCTAGGACACCGATCCTGAAAGTAGCTAGAACACCAATCCTTAAAGTAGCTAGGACACCGATCCATAAAGTAGCTAGGACACCGATCCTTAAAGTAGCTAGGACACCGGTCATTAAAGTAGCTAGGACACCGATCATTAAAGTAGCTAGGACACCGATCATTAAAGTAGCTAGGACACCGATCATTAAAGTAGCTAGGACACCGGTCCTTAAAGTAGCTAGGACACCGGTCCAGTAGCTAGGACACCGATCCTTAAAGTAGCTAGGACACCGGTCCAGTAGCTAGGACACCGATCCTTAAAGTAGCTAGGACACCGGTCCAGTAGCTAGGACACCGGTGCTTAAAGTAGCTAGGACACCGATCCATAAAGTAGCTAGGACACTGATCCTGAAAGTATCTAGGACACTGGTCCTTAAAGTAGCTAGGACACCGATCCTTAAAGTAGCTAGGACACCGATCATTAAAGTAGCTAGGACACTGATACTTAAAGTAGCTAGGACACCGATCCTTAAAGTAGCTAGAACACTGATCCTTAAAGTAGCTCGGTAAGACAACCACATCAGTCATAGTATGTAAAACTTTTATACCAGTATAGCACATTCTGTTCACCTAACCTACTTTACAACAGTAACCCACGATTAAAAATTATGATTTAAAATCAAAACTCTTTACACGCACGCACGCACGCACACACACACACACACACACACACACACACAGCGAGACAAGTGCCCAGAGTGTGTGTGTGTGTGTGTGTGTGTGAGTGTGAGTGTGAGTGTGAGTGTGAGTGTGAGTGTGAGTGTGAGTGTGTGTGTGTGTGTATGTGTGTGTGTGTGTGTGTGTGAGTGTGAGTGTGAGTGTGAGTGTGTGTGTGTTTGTGTGTGTGTGTGTGTGTGTGTGTGTGTGTGTGTGTGTGTGTGGGAGAACAGCTGTGCCCTCTCTCTGTGGCGTGCTGCCATTAACAGTTCTATAATCTATCAGACAAGAGGGGACACAGGGGACCAATCAATAGAGGCCTGCAAGTTCAATTAACACCCACCCCTCCCCCTGACATCCCCTAAAGAGGTCCTAAATCTCACCCCTCTGGAGACACAGGGGGAGAGAGCAGGGGGGAAAGAGGCGAAGAGAGGAAAGAAAAGAAAGGAGAGGGGAGAGGAGAGAGGTAGGGGAGGGAAGAGGCGAAGAGAGGAGAGAAAAGAAAGGAGAGGGGAGAGGAGAGAGGTAGGGGAGGGAAGAGAGGAGAGGAAGGAGAGGAGAGGGGAGAGGAGAGGAGAGGTGAGGAGGGGAGAGGAGAGAAAGGAGAGGGGAGAGGAGAGAAAGGAGAGGGGAGAGGAGAGAAAGGAGAGGGGAGAGGAGAGAAAGGAGAGGGTGGAGAAGAGGAGAGAAAGGAGAGGAGAGAAAAGAAAGGATAGGGGAGAGGAGAGGGGAGAGGAGAGAAAGGAGAGGGGAGAGGAGAGAAAGGAGAGGAGAGGGGAGAGGAGAGAAAGGAGAGGGGAGAGGAGAGAAAGGAGAGGGTAGAGGAGAGGGGAGAAAGGAGAGGGGAGAGAAAGGAGAGGAGAGGGGAGAGGAGAGGAGAGGAGAGGAGAGGAGAGGAGAGAGGTAGGGGAGGGAAGAGGGGAAGAGGAGAGTGCCCTTTAAGCTCATCACTAAGCTCAGGGCCTGGGACTGAAACCTATTTTATTATATACCAGTATTGATATAGGAACCGGTTTGGCTTTTTAGTTTACCTTCTATAACAGTATTTTAATGTTTGTTTTGTAAATGTGATATGAAACTCACACCAAGCCCTGCCCCCTCCCTCACCAAGCCCTGCCCCCTTCCACACCAAGCCCTGCCCCCTTCCACACCAAGCCCCACGTCTCCCTCACCAAGCCCTGCCCCCTTCCACACCAAGCCCTGCCCCCTTGCTACACCAAGCCCCCTTCCACACCAAGCCCCACCCCTCCCTCACCAAGCCCTGCCCCCTTCCACACCAAGCCCCACCCCTCCCTCACCAAGCCCTGCCCCCTTCCACACCAAGCCCCACCCCTCCCTCACCAAGCCCCACCCCTCCCTCACCAAGCCCTGCCCCCTTCCACACCAACCCCCACCCCTCCCTCACCAAGCCCTGCCCCCTTCCACACCAAGCCCCGCCCCTCCCTCACCAAGCCCTGCCCCCTTCCACACCAAGCCCCACCCTCCCTCACCAAGCCCTGCCCCCTTCCACACCAAGCCCCACCCCTCCCTCACTAAGCCCTGCCCCCTTCCACACCAAGCCCCACCCTCCCTCACCAAGCCCTGCCCCCTCTCACTCAAGGAATGAACAGGAAGTCACATTCACTTTCTTGCCTTTCAGTCAGATGTATTGTATTAGCCGCTAATGGTAATCGAAACTTAGCTGGCTAGCTAGCTTGCTAAATGTACTAAGAGTCAGAGAAAACGTAGCTAGCTAATACAGCCTGATACCAGTGCTAATGTAGGCTTAGATAACCATGTTGTTTGTGAAACGGTATCTTCTAGATCAGAGAGGAATAGGCAAAGCATGAATATTTTAGCTAGCTAGCTACATGAGGTAAGAAAACATGTAATGTAACATCTAATTAGGTTCCCCTGGAAACACGGAGCAACACCTTTTTTTATCCCTACTCTGTCAATAATTCCTCCCTGGCTTATTAATTCGTTGTTATGTCAAACAACAATTTATTCAAGGTACTGCCCACTATATTCTAACTATAACATTACATGAATCATTCTATTTCCATGATTCCAACAGTTCACCAATTAATTAGGCCTAGATTTTTGTTGGCCATATCATGCAGCTCTGCGGGGCAATATGCTTATGTTATGGAGCTACAAACACAGGCATATTGCTAGGTATTACTGTTGGAGCTAGAAACACAAGCATATTGCTAGGTATTACTGTTGGAGCTACAAACACAAGCATATTGCTAGGTATTACTGTTGGAGCTACAAACACAAGCATATTGCTAGGTATTACTGTTGGAGCTAGAAACACAGGCATATTGCTAGGTATTACTGTTGGAGCTACAAACACAAGCATATTGCTAGGTATTACTGTTGGAGCTAGAAACACAAGCATATTGCTAGGTATTACTGTTGGAGCTACAAACACAGGCATAATGCTAGTTATTACTGTTGTAGCTACAAACACAGACATAATGCTAGGTATTACTGTTGGAGCTACAAACACAAGCATTTCACTGCACCTGCTAAAACATCTGCAAATCTGTGTCGGCGACGAATAAACTTTGATTTTATTTGAGCTAGGGAGAGAGGTGGAGTGGAGGCCAAAGAGAGAGGAGGCCAGAGAGAGAGGAGGAGAGGAGCTCAGAGAGAGAGGAAGAGAGGATGCCTGAGAGAGAGGAGGAGAGGAGGCCAGAGAGAGAAGAGGAGAGGAGGACAGAGAGAGAGGAGGAGAGGAGGCCAGAGTGAGAGGAGGAGAGGAGGCCAGAAAGAGAGAGGAGGAGAGGAGGCCAGAGAGAGAAGAGGAGAGGAGGCCACAGAGAAAGGAGGAGAGGAGGCTAGAGTGAGAGGAGGAGAGGAGGCCAGAGAGAGAGAGGAGGGGATTAGGCCAGAGAGAGAGATGAGGCCAGAGAGAGAAGGAGAGGATGCCAGAGAGAGAAGAGGAGAGGAGGCCTGAGAGAGAGAGGAGGAGAGGAGGCTAGAGTGAGAGGAGGAGAAGAGGCCAGAGAGAGGATGAGAGGAGGCCAGAGAGAGAGGAGGACAGGAGGCCAGAGAGAGAAGGGAGGAGAGGAGGCCAGTGAGAGAGGAGGTGAGGAGGCCAGAGAGAGAAGGAGAGGAGGCCAGAGAGAGAAGAGGAGAGGAGGCCAGAGAGAGAGAGGAGGAGAAGGTAGAGAGAGGAGGAAAGGAGTCCAGAGAGAGAGAGGAGGAGAGGAGGCCAGACACAACAAGTGGCCTATTAGTAGTATTAGTATTATTAGTAGTAGTATTAGTACTATTATTATTATTAGTAGTAGTATTAGTAGTAGTAGTAGTAGTAGTATTAGTATTATTAGTGTTATTATTAGTACTATTATTATTATTAGTAGTAGTATTAGTAGTATTATTATTAGTAGTAGTATTAGTATTAGTATTATTAGTGTTATTATTAGTGCTATTATTATTATTAGTAGTAGTATTAGTAGTATTATTATTAGTAGTAGTATTAGTATTAGTATTATTAGTTTTATTATTAGTACTATTATTATTAGTAGTAGTATTAGTATTAGTATTATTAGTGTTATTATTAGTACTATTATTAGTTGTAGTAGTATTAGTAGTATTATTAGTGTTATTATTAGTACTATTGTTATTATTAGTAGTAGTATTAGTAGTATTATTAGTAGTATTAGTAGTATTATTAGTGTTATTATTAGTAATATTACTTTTATTATTATTTGTAGCAGTATTATCATTATTGGTATTAGTATTATTATTAGTGTTATTATTGTTATTATTATTAGTGATTGTATTATTACTAGTAGTATTAGTGTTAGTAGTGGTATTATTATTATTGGTGATAGTATTATTAGTAGTATTAATAGTAGTATTAGTATTAGTAGTATTATTATTAATCATCCCAGTCTGTGTTTGTGTGAAACTCTGAATCCCAGGTGTTTAATGACTGTTCTCTCAGTTAATCCCCTGAACTGGCCCTGACACCCTTGTAGTTCACACACACACACACACACACACACACACACACACACACACACACACACACACACACACACACACACACACACACACACACACACACACACACACACACACACACACACACACACACACACAGACACACACAGACACATATATAGGCTGCTCACCCTTGTTTTTGGAAAAAGGATCACAGTAAATCGTGTGATTACATGGTGTTTAAGGTCATTTGCTCTGTTTCATATTGAGGTAAAAGTATACAGCTGCAACTCCGAACAACAAAAACTGACTGGCTGACCTGACTGGCTGGCTGACTGACTGACTGACCTGACTGACTGAAAGACTGACCTAACTGGCTGACTGGCTGACTGGCTGACTGGCTGACCTGACTGACTGACAGACTGACCTGACTGGCTGACTGGCTGACTGACTGACCTAACTGGCTGACTAACTGACCTGACAGACTGACTGACTGACTTACTGACTGACCTGACTGGCTGACTGACTGACCTGACTGACTGACTGACAGACTGACAGACTGACCTGACTGGCTGACTGACTGACAGACTGACCTGACTGGCTGACTGACTGACCTGACAGACTGACTGACTGACATACTGACTGACCTGACTGGCTGACTGACAGACTGACTGACTGACTGACCTGACTGACTGACAGACTGACTGACCTGACAGACTGATTGACTGACTGACCTGACTGGCTGACTGACTGACAGACTGATTGACTGACTGACTGACCTGATTTACTGACTAACCTTACTGACTGACTGACCTGACTGACCTGACTGACAGACCTGACGGACTGACCTGACTGGCAGACTGCCTGTCCTAACAGACTGACCTGACTGACTGACTGACTGACCTGACTGACCTGACTGACCTGACTGACTGACCTGCCTAACCTGACTGACCTGAGTGACTGGCTGACTAACCTGACTGACTGACCTGACTGACCTGATTGACTGACCTGACTGACCTGACTGACTGACCTGACTGACTAACCTGATTGACTGACCTGACTGACCTGACTGACCTGACTGGCTGTCTGACCTGACTGACTGACTGACTGACCTGACTGACTGACCTGACTGACCTGACTGACTGACTGACTGACTGACTGACTGACCTGACTGGCTGACTGACTGTCCTAAAAGACTGACTTGACTGGCTGTCTGACCTGACTGACTGACTGACTAACCTGACTGACTGACCTGCCTGACCTGCCTGACCGACTGACCTGACTGACCTGACTGGCTGTCTGACCTGACTGACTGACTGACTGACCTGACTGACTGACTGACTGACTGACCTGACTGACTGACTGACCTGACTGGCTGACTGACCTGACTGGCTGATTGACCTGACAGACTGACTGACTGACTGACTGACCTGACTGACTGACAGACTGACTGACTGACCTGACAGACTGATTGACCTGACAGACTGACTGACTGACTGTCTGACCTGACTGACCTGACTGACCTGACTGACCTGACTGACCTGACTGACTGACTGACTGACCTGCTTGACAGACCTGGGTGACTGACCTGACTGACAGACCTGACTGACTGACCTGACTGACCTGACTGACTGACAGACCTGACTGGCTGACTGACTGTCTTAACAGACTGACCTGACTGGCTCTCTGACCTGACTGAGCTGACTGACTGACCTGACTGGCTGACTGACTGACCTGACTGACCTGACTGACTGACCTGACTGACCTGACTGACTGCTTGAGTGACTGACCTGACTGACTGACCTGCTTGACTGACCTGACTGAGCTGACTGACTGACCTGACTGACCTGACTGAGCTGACTGACTGACCTGACTGACTGACCTGCTTGACTGACCTGACTGACTGACCTGACTGGCTGACCTGACTGACTGACCTGACTGACCTGACTGACTGACCTGCTTGACTCACCTGACTGACTGACCTGACTGACCTGACTGACCTGACTGACTGACCTGACTGACTGACCTGACTGACTGACCTGCTTGACAGACCTGAGTGACTGACCTGACCTGACCTGACTGACTGACCTGACTGACTGACCTGCCTAACCTGACTGACCGACCTGACTGACTGACCTGAGTGACTGACCTGCCTATCCTGACTGACCTGAGTGACCTGAGTGACGGGCTAACTGACCTGGTTGACTGACTGACCTGACAGACTGACTGACTGAGCTGACTAGAACCAAAGACAAGACAAACCCCAAACAAGTTAACAGGGTGCAAACTAACAGATAATACACCTAAGAAATTAATATTGCACACTCTAAATCATTTATATTATATAGATTATTATTTTTACATAAAATAATCTAGAGTGCATCATTCTTTATTTTCAATATAAACTGAATGTAGTCATAAATGCCTTTTATGCTCGCTTCCAGGCAAGCAACACTGAAGCATGCATGAGAGCACCAGCTGTTCTTGATGACCGTGTGATAATGCTCTCAGTAGCCGACGTGAGCAAGACCTTTAAACAGGTCAACATTCACAAAGCCGCTGGGCTAGAAGGGATTACCAGGACGTGTACATAATTAAAGCATGCGCGGACCAACTGACAAGTGTCTTCACTGACATTTTCAACCTCTCCCTGACCGAGTCTGTAATACCTACATGTTTCAAGCAGACCACCATAGTCCCTGTGCCCAAGGAAGCGAAGGTAAGCTGCCTAAATGATTACCGCTCTGTAGCACTCACATCATTAGCCATGAAGTGCTTTGAAAAGCTGGTCATGTCTCACATCAACAGCATCCTCCCGGATACCCAAAACCCTCATTCCGCCCCAACAGATCCACAGATGATGCAATCTCAATCGCATTCCACACTGTCCTTTCCCACCTGGACAAAAGGAACACCTATGTGGGAATGCTGTTCATTGACTACAGTTTAGCGTTCAACACCATACGGCCCACGAAGCTCATCATTAAGCTAAGGACCCTGGGACTAAACACCTACCTCTGCAACTGGATCCTGGACTTCCTGACAGGCCGCCCCAGGTGGTGAGGGTAGGCAACAAATCAAATACAATTTTATTTGTCACATACACGTCCACCACACTGATTCTCAACACAGGGGCCCCTCAGGGGTGTGTACTTAGTCCCCTCCTGTACTCCCTGCTCACCCACGACTAAATGGCCAAACACGACTCCAACACCATCATTAAGTTTGCTGACGACACAACAGTGGTAGGCCTGATCACCGTCAACGATGAGACAGCCTATAGGGAAGAGGTCAGAGAACTGGTAGTGTGGTGCTAGGACAACAACCTCTCCCTCAATGTGAGCAAGACAAAGGAGCTGATCGTGGACTACAGGAAAAGGCGGGCCGAACAGACCCCCATTACCATCGACGGGGCTGTAGTGGAGCGGGTCGATAGTTTCAAGTTCTTTGATGTCCACATCCCCAACAAACTATCATGGTCCAAACACATCAAGACAGTTGTGAAGAGGCACGACAAAACCTATTCCCCACAGGAGACTGAAAAGATTTGGCACGTGTCCTCAGATCCTCAAAAGGTTCTACAGCTGCACCATCGAGAGAGCATCCTGACGGTTTGCATCACTGCCTGGTATGCCAACTGGTTCGGCATCTGACCGTAAGGCATTACAGAGGGTAGTGCGTACGGCCCAGTACATCACTGGGGCCAAGCTTCCTGCCATCCAGGACCTATATAATAGCTGGTGTCAGAGGAAAGAACATCAAATTGTCAGAGACTCCAGTCACCCAAGTCATAGACTGTTTTCTCTGCAACCGCACGGCAAGCGGTACTGGAGCAACAAGTCTAGGAACAAAAGGCTCCTCAAAAGCTTCTACCCCCAAGCCATAAGACCGCTGAACAATTAATCAAATGTCCACTGGACTATTTACATTGACCCCCATTTGTTTTTTACACTGCTGCTACTCACTGTTTATTATCTATGCATAGTCACTTCACCCCTACCTACATGTACAAATGACATCTAACCTGTACCCCCGCACACTGACTCGGTACCGGTACCCCCTGTATATAGCCTCGTGTCACTCATAACAGTACTGAATGGAGTCACTCATAACAGTACTGAATGTAGTCACTCATAACAGTACTGAATGTAGTCACTCATAACAGTACTGAATATAGTCACTCATAACAGTACTGAATATAGTCACTCACAACAGTACTGAATGCACCCATAAGAATATAATTGAAGGATATCACAGAAATTTATTAAAATAAGCATAATTACATCTCCCTAATCCCTATGCTATCTACTATCTACCTAACATGTATTCAACCCTATCTCTCTGTCTCTCTGCTATCTACCTAACAGGTATTCAACCCTATCTCTCTGTCTCTCTGCTATCTACGTAACAGGTATTCAACCCTATCTCTCTGTCTCTCTGCTATCTACCTAACAGGTATTCAACCCTATCTCTCTGTCTCTCTGCTATCTACCTAACAGGTATTCAACCCTATCTCTCTGTCTCTCTGCTATCTACGTAACAGGTATTCAACCCTATCTCTCTGTCTCTCTGCTATCTACCTAACAGGTATTCAACCCTATCTCTCTGTCTCTCTGCTATCTACCTAACAGGTATTCAAACCTATCTCTCTGTCTCTCTGCTATCTACGTAACAGGTATTCAACCCTATCTCTCTGTCTCTCTGCTATCTACCTAACAGGTATTCAACCCTATCTCTCTGTCTCTCTGCTATCTACCTAACAGGTATTCAACCCTATCTCTCTGTCTCTCTGCTATCTACCTAACAGGTATTCAAACCTATCTCTCTGTCTCTCTGCTATCTACGTAACAGGTATTCAACCCTATCTCTCTGTCTCTCTGCTATCTACCTAACAGGTATTCAAACCTATCTCTCTGTCTCTCTGCTATCTACCTAACAGGTATTCAACCCTATCTCTCTGTCTTTCTGCTATCTACCTAACAGGTATTCAAACCTATCTCTCTGTCTCTCTGCTATCTATGTAACAGGTATTGAAACCTATCTCTCTGTCTCTCTGCTATCTACCTAACAGGTATTCAAACCTATCTCATTGTCTTTCTACTATCTAGTTAACATGTATTCTGTGGAAAACAGTCATTAGGTGAGGAGTGTGTTTAGGTCAGGCACAGTAGTGGCTGCTGATTGGCTGAATACCCAGGAAGCGAGGTGGTTGGAGTTGTCAACAAAGCAGCGTGACAGAAATATGATGTCAGGTTTTGAAACTACCGGTAGTTTCTTTGAGAAGATGTATAAAGCGATCTGCGCACTTGAACAACAGTATAAATACACCGAATCACCACAGCTGCACATGTTGCACCTGTTTTCAACAGATTAGATGATACTAGTTACGACGAGGAGTCAGAACTAACGAGAGCACCGTCATCACTATAGTCTGATGCTGCAACTGTTTTCAACAGATTAGATGATACTAGTTACGACGAGGAGTCAGAACTAACGAGAGCACCGTCATCACTATAGTCTGATGTTGCACCTGTTTTCAACAGATTAGATGATACTAGTTACGACGAGGAGTCAGAGCTAACGAGAGCACCGTCATCACTATAGTCTGATGCTGTAGCTGTTTTCAACAGATTAGATGATACTAGTTACGACGAGAAGTCAGAACTAACGAGAGCACTACGGAGAACGCAACAAGCAGCATGCAGATGAAATAAGTGAAATCACATTCTCTAACTAATACTGAAGTCGTACACAATTATCAGTTTCTATTTAGGTTTATGTCACCCGTTCATTGTCAGTTAGAGACACAGTAGGACCCAAAAGCCTAATCAGTGCTCTAACTCCCCCTTGTGGTGGTCTGGAGCAATGACGTAGTGACGCAGGGTACCGTACTAAACCACACATGA
>NC_074679.1:11143605-11156105 GCF_029448725.1 Salvelinus fontinalis | reverse complement strand
GTCGGGAGAACACAGGGGTTAGAGCAGGAACCAATTAATGGAGATTCATTAAATGAAGGACTTGTACAACCACTGCTGAGACCAACAACATGTTGAGGTTTTACCAATTTGACTTCATATTCTGAAGTTTAGAGTTAAGGTTTTGGATAGGTTTAAAAAAAAACACGACGTTTAGACATTTCATTCCGAATGGTTAGGTTACGCATTAAGGTTTGGGGTTAAAAATATGACATGAAAATGAGTGTCGGCCACTGTTGCCCGTAGTGGCCGGTTTTGAAGGCAATTTCCTCAGGACATGGACAGATGTCCATTTTCAAAGTCAACCTTGAGCGATCTACCTGGCTAAAGATGTCTCAAACTGTCGTCCACTGAGAGACACACACACCTGGAGTTCAGTAGGAAAGGATACGGTACTTCCTGAATAAGGCGATATATCAGCCATGTCCTGGAGCTCTCCACACTCTGACTTGATGAGCGACAGCCCCTCGCTCCCTCCTCCATGTTGGGGCGGAGAGCTCTGCCTGTGGTGGTGGTGGTGGGAGACAAAATGGATGCCTCCGCCCGACCCCATCTTGGTCCGCAGCCCCACAGTTTCCCTGGAGAGGTCCATGGACTCAGGGGGGGAGCGCTGGTCTTTGGGGAAACTCTGGAAGGGGTATCCCATGAGAGGGAGGGAGAAGGGGTGCCGGAAGGAGGGAGGGGAGAACCCCAGAGAGGCGGAGAGGGGGGAGGGATGGAGGGAGGGGTGGTGGGGGTAAGGAGGAGGGAGAGAGGCGTTCCTGTGTTGTGGGTCGGCGTTGGTCTTCCTGACCACTAGAGGTAGTGCTTCTGTCTGGTCGCTGGCCGTAGGGACGCTGAGACCCACGAACGAGTCCAGCGGGCTAGGAATGATGACATCGCCGAAGCATGGCAGCCTCTGGTTGGCTGAGTGGAAGATGGGGCTTTGAGAGTCAGTGGTGAGGGAGGGGGGGAAGGGAGGGAAGGAGGCCTGTGAGGCAGTGTTGGTGGCAGAGGGGGTGTTTTGGGAGCCACGGTGATGAGGATGATGTTGAAGATGATGATGGCTGGGTGGTTTGTGGTTGAATCCGTTAACCACGGTGTCGACCACCTGCGACATGGCAGAGTTCAGCTCCTGTTTCAGAGTCTCGGCTAGCTGCCTCCCCTCTGCTCGCATCGTCCCCCCTCCAACCCCTCTCTCCCCTCGGCCCCAATCACTCTCCTCCCCCCCCTCCCTCTCTCCCTCCTCTCTCTCGTCCTCCTCCCTCTCCCCATCCAAAAGGGCCTGTTCTCGGAGCAGGGCTCTGGCTCGGTCCAGAAACAGACCTGGATCGTCAAGCAACTCTGACAAGTCGCCGTGGATACGATCGGCACGGTTACGGTTGCCGTGGTGGTCCCTGTGTCTGTCCTCCAAACCGTCGGAGCGGACACTGTCCTCCGACAGGTTCCCGTCTTCCTCCTCCCCTCCTCCTCTCTCCTTCTCTCTCTCGTTCTCTCTGTTCTCCTCCTCCTCCTCCACCCCTCCTCCTCTCCCCAACTCTCTCTCGTTCTCTCTGTCCTCCTCCTCCTCCCCTCTTCCTCCTCTTTCCTCCTCCTCCTCAGTCTCAATGTCATAGATCTGATAGAACTTCTCCTGCAGCTGACGAAGTTGTTTCTGTAGAAACAATACAAACTTTTTGAAATATATGTCAATCAAAAATATTAATTAATTAATTAATTAATTGCAAACAACTTCTGCAGCTGACACACAAAATGATCCCCTATATAAATACAGGAGAATATGAATACATAAATATACATGAATAACAATATATATAAAGACATATATAATACATAAATAACCTGCACTACATACATTAAGTAATAAAGTAAATAATAAAAAATATGAAATAACGCTGCTTCTGTAATATAACACATTTTGGCCGCTTTTCTACAACTCAAATAGACATATTTACAACTAGCAGTGTGTGTATGTGTGTGTGTGTGTGTGTGTGTGTGTGTGTGTGTGCGTGCATGCGTGTGCGTGTGTGTGTCTGTGTGTGTGTGTGTGCACGTGTGTGTGTGTGTGCGTGTGAGTGTCTGTCTGTGTGTGTGTTCATCCCCTCACCTGCATATCCTCTAGCTGTAGTTTGAGTTGTCGTCTCTCCTCTTGTCTCTGCTCCTGTCTGACACACACCAGCTGAGTAAAGGACTGCTGTTGCTGCTGGGGGAGTCGCTGCTTTCTCTTGTTCTCCCTGTACCCCTCTCCTCTAGTCTCCCCCAGGCTCTCCCTGTACCCCTCTCCTTTAGTCTCCCCCAGGCTCTCCTTGTACTCCTCCCCTCTCCCTCTAGATAGAGACCCAGGGCTGGGAGACTGCAGTGGGGGACAGTCCCGTTCCCTCTCCCTGTCCCTGTTCTCTCTTCTCACCCTCTCGTTCCCTGTCTCTCGGTCTCCTTCCCTGTCTCTTTCTCCAGGCCGGAGGGCAGGTGGAGCCACGCAGGGGGAATGACTCATGCTCCGGATAATGTTCTCCACCCTGGCCCGTTTGGCACGAAGGTGCTCGTCTGTGAGGCGCTCCAGGTCCAGAGAGGTGAGCGGGGGATGAGGAGGAAGGGGGGGGCGGCCAAATGGGGGTAGGCAGGGGGAGGAAGGGGAGGGAGAGAGGGCGAGGGGGCTGTCTCTGGAGGAGTTACTGCAGACGTCCTCCGCTTGGAGATCTGACCCAGCGCTGGAGAGACCTCCACTACCCTGGAAGAAAAGGAACGGATGGATAGATAGATGGAGTTAGTCAATCACTCTGAGTAATCTAAACCCACATGGGATTATAAGATTATTAACTATTAACTTTGTTTAAATAAGAATGTGTGTGTGTGTGTGCACAGTGTGTGTGTGTGTGTGTGTGTGTGTGTGTGTGTGTGTGTGTGTGTGTGTGTGTGTGTGTGTGTGTGTGTGTGTGTGTGTGTGTACAGTGTGTACAGTGTGTGTACAGTGTGTGTATACAGTGTGTGTGTACAGTGTGTGCGTGTGTGTGTACAGTGTGTACAGTGTGTGTGTGTGTACAGTGTGTGTGTACAGTGTGTGTGTACAGTGTGTGTGTGTGTGTACAGTGAGTGTGTGTGTACAGTGTGCACAGTGTGTGTGTGTGTGTGTGTGTGTGTGTGTGTGTGTGTGTGTGTGTGTGTGTGTGTGTGTGTGTACAGTGTGTACAGTGTGTGTACAGTGTGTGTATACAGTGTGTGTGTACAGTGTGTGCGTGTGTGTGTACAGTGTGTACAGTGTGTGTGTGTGTACAGTGTGTGTGTACAGTGTGTGTGTACAGTGTGTGTGTGTGTGTACAGTGAGTGTGTGTGTACAGTGTGCACAGTGTGTACAGTGTGTGTGTGTGTGTGTGTGTGTGTGTGTGTGTGTGTGTGTGTGTGTGTGTGTGTGTGTGTGTGTGTGTACAGTGAGTGGTGAGTGTGTGTGTACAGTGTGTACAGTGTGTGTGTGTGTGTGTGTGTGTGTGTGTGTGTGTGTGTGTGTGTGTGTGTGTGTGTGTGTGTGTGTGTGTGTGTGTGTGTGTGTGTGTGTGTGTGTGTGTGTACAGTGAGTGGTGAGTGTGTGTGTACAGTGTGTACAGTGTGTACAGTGTGTGTGTGTGTGTGTACCTGGAAGCCTCCCTCTCTGTCTCCATTCTTCCCCATGTTACTCTTCAGCAGCTGAGAGATGATGGTGGTGCCAGGGAAAGGCATCATGGCGTCTTCGTACGAGTTCGCTCGCTTCAGAAGCTTCCGGAGAACATTTGACTTCGCTCCGTCCCCATTGGACCCACCATAGCTGTGAGGGACCAATGAGCAGTCTCCGTCTTGCTTGGGGCCGTGGGATTGGTTCATGGCGTTGAGTAGGAGGGTCTCTCTTGCTCTGGAAAACACTACACTTCCCAGAGTCCTCTTCACCCCGATGTCCACGCGGCGCCGCTTCGTCTGTCTGCTTAGGGATGAGGCATGGTCAGGCATCCTCGAGGGGCAGCTAAAGGGACATATCGAAGGGTCCTGACAGACAGGTGCACCTGGATTGATAGAGTAAGGACATTTAAAAAAAAAAATAACATAATTTAAAGGTAGTTTTGTTTATTGGTCATTCAGCGGTTATTACGGACAAGAAAAAAAACGTTAATATGGTCTTTCAAGAGACCCTTATATCTGACGAATGATACCAGACGGATCTACCTGTAACCAAAAAGTGTTTTCCTTTTTGGGGACAAACAACGAGACTTTTCTTTCTAAGAGCGTACAACCTATTGAGCCGTTACAGCTTCTCTGAGTTCTCCATAACTACTCAGTTAATTGAAACCATTTGATTGGTGTAAGGAATAAAGTGGAAAGACTCTCTTAAACACAGCTAAGGGAAGATGTTTCGGGAGCGGTGCAGAATTAGTAGTTTTTGTTTTGGGGGTGCAGAATGTTATTTTTTGGCCCACGCTACAGACGACTATATGGGTCTGTTAATACAGGACTAGTAAAGACCCAGTGATACAGACTATATGTGTCTGTTAATACAGGTCTAGTAAAGGCCCAGTGATACAGACTATATGTGTCTGTTAATACAGGACTAGTAAAGACCCAGTGATACAGACTATATGGGTCTGTTAATACAGGACTAGTAAAGACCCAGTGATACAGACTATATGGGTCTGTTAATACAGGACTAGTAAAGACCCAGTGATTCAGAATAATGTGTCTGTTAATACAGGACTAGTAAAGACCCAGTGAAACAGACTATATGCGTCTGTTAATACAGGACTAGTAAAGACCCAGTGATACAGACTATATGGGTCTGTTAATACAGGACTAGTAAAGACCCAGTGATACAGACTATATGGGTCTGTTAATACAGGACTAGTAAAGACCCAGTGATACAGACTATATGGGTCTGTTAATACAGGACTAGTAAAGACCCAGTGATACAGA
This sequence comes from Salvelinus fontinalis, assembly GCF_029448725.1. NCBI lineage: Eukaryota > Metazoa > Chordata > Actinopteri > Salmoniformes > Salmonidae > Salvelinus > Salvelinus fontinalis. Next base: position 11,151,179 of record NC_074679.1, on the reverse strand, counting down.
CTATATATGTCTGTTAATACAGGACTAGTAAAGGACTAGTAAAGGCCTAGTGCACTACTTTTGTGAGAGGAAAAAATATTATTCAGGGGGTGCTGCAGAACCCTCAACACCCCTACTTCCTGTGGCTATTGTTTTAAATCAGCACACTCAACACCTCTACTTCCTGTGGCTATTGTTTTAAATCAGCACCCTCAACACCTCTACTTCCTGTGGCTATTGTTTTAAATCAGCACCCTCAACACCTCTACTTCCTGTGGCTATGGTTTTAAATCAGCACCATCAGCACCTCTACTTCCTGTGGCTGTGGTTTTAAATCAGCACCCTCAACACCTCTACTTCCTGTGGCTGTGGTTATAAATCAGCACCCTCAACACCCCTACTTCCTGTGGCTATGGTTTTAAATCAGCATCCTCAACACCTCTACTTCCTGTGGCTATGGTTTTAAATCAGCACCCTCAACACCTCTACTTCCTGTGGCTGTGGTTTTAAATCAGCACCATCGACACCTCTACTTCCTGTGGCTGTGGTTTTAAATCAGCACCCTCAACACCTCTACTTCCTGTGGCTATGGTTTTAAATCAGCACCCTCAGCACCTCTACTTCCTGTGGCTATGGTTTTAAATCAGCACCCTCAACACCTCTACTTCCTGTGGCTGTGGTTTTAAATCAGCACCCTCAACACCTCTACTTCCTGTGGCTATGGTTTTAAATCAGAACCCTCAACACCTCTACTTCCTGTGGCTATGGTTTTAAATCAGCAGCCTCAACACGCCTACTTCCTGTGGCTATGGTTTTAAATCAGCACCCTCAACACCTCTACTTCCTGTGGCTATGGTTTTAAATCAGCACCCTCAACACCTCTACTTCCTGTGGCTATGGTTTTAAATCAGCACCCTCAACACCTCTACTTCCTGTGGCTATGGTTTTAAATCAGCACCCTTAAGACCCCTACTTCCTGTGGCTATGGTTTTAAATCAGCACCCTCAACACCTCTACTTCCTGTGGCTATTGTTTTAAATCAGCACCCTCAACACCTCTACTTCCTGTGGCTATGGTTTTAAATCAGCACCCTCAACACCTCTACTTCCTGTGGCTATGGTTTTAAATCAGCACCCTCAACACCCCTACTTCCTGTGGCCATGGTTTTAAATCAGCACCCTCAACACCTCTACTTCCTGTGGCTATGGTTTTAAATCAGAACCCTCAACACCCCTACTTCCTGTGGCTATGGTTTTATGGACACTTCAGGGAGACGAGCGAGAGTCCAAACTGGGTTTGAGAAGGTAGTGTTCTCGTCTGAAATAGTCCACTCTGTAAATCAAGGATTTCAACATAATTCCATTTCAGTGGTTTAGAAGGGATTAGATTCCAATAAGAGAGACAGAGAAATAGAGAGAGAGAGAGAGAGAGAGAGAGAGAGAGAGCGAGAGAGAGAGAGAGAGAGAGGAAGAGCGAGAGAGAGAGGAAGAGCGAGAGAGAGAGAGAAAGAGAGAGAGAGAGAGAAAGAGAGAGAGAGAAAGAGAGAGAGGAGGTTGTGTTAAGCAAAGTTGAAACGAGGAGAGATTGGGCTTTTCGTGTTTTGTTTAAAAGACCATTAAACACGTTGGAAAAATTATGTGACCTCACACCTCACAGCCACCACTGTCCAACTCTGACCTCTCTCTCTCAATTCAATTTCAATTAAATTCTCTCTCTCTCTCTCTCTCTCTCTCTCTCTCTCTCTCTCTCTCTCTCTCTCTCTCTCTCTCTCTCTCTCTGTCACTCTGTCTCTCTCTCTCTGTCTCTCTCTCTCTGTCACTCTCTCTCTCTCTGTCACTCTCTCTCTCTCTGTCACTCTCTCTGTCACTCTCTCTCTCTTGTACATAGACACTGACTGTCATGTTCGCCTACACAACAACTTCCTCTAAAACTCAGTCCAATCCAAAATGTTTGAAGTCTGTGATCATCCAACTTGTTAAGTTACAGTATAACAATGTAATGCCATTACTTTTCACACTGTACTGACAGGAACAACTCAACGGTAACAAGGTGTTACCATCAAAGGAATCAAACTCTATTCTGAGGTTTACATATCCAGCTGTAGTTTTGGCACAGAGAAGTCATCTCTGGACAACGTAGCCTAGTTCAGTGCCATCAATACATTTATTAAAATGTCCGGTGTAAATATTTGACAAAAATGTGATGATAAAAATTAATTTTAATACATTTAAAAAATATATATCATGAATAGAAATGTCCACAAACGTAATTTTGTGACATGGAAATAGTCCAAACACTGTATATATAGTAGCCTAACAATATCTTACAGGAATGTAAATAGTATGAGAACAAAATCAGCTTAATAGCTAAATTCCCAGTAAAAAACACGTATTTAAGTTATGTCTAACTTATAGTTGTTTTTAAACTTATATTATGTCAACTTAGATTTACTTGGTTGAAAACCAATTCATGGATAATAGACAAGGACCACACATCTGAAACTGGAGTTTTGGATTCTACTTATATGGAACTAAGACTCGGACTGGTGTGACCAAATGGAAATGAGAAGACAAGACAAGACGGAGTCAAAAAAAACGGAGAGGTTTAAAGTTGGACTTTAAGTGAAAAAGAAAAGAGAGTTAGATTTTCACTTGTTCAACTGATTTGAATGTGTCCTAAAGAATAATTTAGTCCTGATCATCAAACAACCTCCTAATGATTTTAGTTCCGTGTCAATCAAAATAAATAAATAAAAACACCGAATAACCCAATTGTGGGACTAAATCCTGTAGCTATAACTATAAGGATAACTAGGCTAATCCATATACAATCCAAATCAACCAAAGTATTTTCTCTATACCACCCGAGATGTGTGATACGGATGCTATATCTATATTGTGTGATAGGTCGAACACGATATTAGGACCACTTTGACTAACGCCAGTAGCCTTTGTCCGATGCACCTGCCATCGACTCGACTGCCAAGCGCCTGAGGCAAAGAGAAGGCAACATTTCCTCTTAAATTATTGTCGGAAAGCAACAGAAAATGGTGATACAGTCTATAGACAAAACACTGACCGCCCGTAGCTAAACGAAGCAATTCCCACTGGGCACAGATCTAAATTCAACGTCTATTCCACGTTGGTTTAATAATATTGAATTGAAATGACGTGGAAACAACGTTGATTTAACAGCGCGTGCTCCGTGGGTTGAGTCTTATAGACGGGTTCTCTGTCGCAAGCTGTCACACTGGTTCACCTATTATGGTTGACCACTTGTTGTCCAAAAAAAATAATATATATTTCAAGAACTGTGGCCTACAATAGTGTAAAATGTAAAACGCCCAAGAAATAGGCAACAACTCGGCAGAATTTGACGCCATCAAACAGACACGAGCACAACAAACATGTGAATGTAGCAACAATAGCCAACAGCTGTTACCACAGACAGGAAAGGAGAAGTGATTTTACAACATAAATAGGCTAATGGATGTGATAAATAAGGTCATTTAAATTTACGGGCGAATTTTACATTGTAACACAACTTCGCATCACACACAGAGAATGATTGTACAGTAGCAACAATGGTCAGCTAGTCCAGCAGTGCTGCTGTAAAACTGCGGAGATACACAGGAATTATATAGAGAGCTGGTCAAACCGGGGAAGTGAAGCAAATCCATGCAAATAACAAACAAATCCGTTATCCTAGGAAATAAGACAAAATAACAGAGAATGGATCGGAAGAAGATCACGTGAATAAGACTAAAAAGACAAATAACTTTTCTATTAAAGAGGAAGTAAAGAAATATGTTTCTCTCTCTCTCCAAGCTCAAAAAACAACCCGTCTCTAATCGGAACGTAACCTAACTCACGCAAAGTTTAACAAAGTAGGAGAGGTTAAAGAACACTTTAAAACGGATAAATTGATACTTACAAATTGTTTCTAAAATGGACCCGTAAGCTATGTCCTAACAGGAGAAAAGAGGAACAGTTGATACATACGGCGTTAGAGCTCGCTCTCTCTGTCTGATACGCTACAGATGAAGCAAAAACACACCGGCCATAATCTAACCGCAGACAGGGTATTGAAAGTCATCTCACTATACCGCTTCGCGCACGCACGCACGCACGCACACACACACACACACACAAACACACACACACGCGCGCATGTGAGTGTGCAGGAAAGGTTACTTACTCCGTAACGTCAGATGTGAAAATGTAGCTTCTTAGCAAATAGTGAAATACAGAAAACAGAGTCGGTCGTTCACAGGTATGATGAATATTGTAATTTCTCTGGACAGCCGAGAGAGAAAGAGAGAGAAAGAGAGAGAGGTAGCTCTTTTGCGCCACTCTCCTTCAGAGCAGGGAAATGTTAGTTGAGTTGTTTCTCTCACGACGGTCGGACTGCTAGTCTCATGCTGAAGCGGCTCGTAGAGCAACAAGAATCACTTAAAGACGCCGGGAGGCTAAAGGGATGCGCGAAGACACGGGCTGCGTCATCAGCAGGAGTGATGCAAAGTCCTCACCTGACCAATAAGAAACGTCCGCCGGATTTGAGAAGGAACACAAAAACGCCTTTAACTTCACACCGGAGAACATGGAGAGGAGACCGGTCCAGCGAACAAACCCAGTCCCTCACGCTATAGAGAGACAGGGGAAAATGCGTAAGGAGATGGGCATTTTACTAATCTATTGGATTTAGGGTATCTCTTATTGTTAGGTATAGAATAATGGTTGGTCAACACATTGGATTTAATCTGAAACATCCAACATTTTGTCGTTTGATATGATACCCTATTTATCTATAGGCCTATTTAATTACAATTGAGTCACTTTTTTTCATTTTCTCCTCGCGCGTCGGTCACAATGAGTGAAAACAGTTTTGTTTATATGCGCTGTGTAGGCTATATGAGACGGTTTGTCCTGACAGTACTGATCTCTTGTACCTTTGGAGAAAGATAAAACAGAATAGAATAGAATATACAAAAGCACAATTAAAACATGGAGTCATTATCAGTTTCCTTGCCACTGCAAAGCACTTTGTGACACGTGTTTTTAGTGTGAAAATGACAAAAAAAAATGTTATTGATTGATTGAATAGCGAACATGGCCGTTTGTCTTTCCGTGTCTCCATTGGCGGCGCGCACCACGGCTCCGACAAGAAGGACAGAAAACTATTTCGTTTAGTTTATGTAACATGTACATTATAAAGCCTGCATGGCTTAGAAGTTATTTATAAAAATACAAAATGGATTTGACATATTTAAACCTAGGACATAGGAGTACCACAATTGATAGAAAAATAATTGCTAAAAATCTTGAAATTTGACTGTGCGTAAAGTTAGCCAATGTTAAACCTGGATTTTAAGGTTCGGTGTTTGATCTTACATTCCTCTGTAGGCCAATGACAAATAATACAACATTTGTTAACATTTGACCTTATTTACAAACTCTGAACAAATGTTTTACTTTGATAAAATATAAATTCATATCCCTCTGAGGGGCCATAGAAATGCATGGAGTGTTTAGTGCATAAACGGACAACTGTCGAGAAAATTTGTATAATTGCGATGTAGCATATAGGCTATTTATCATCTTGTACATTGCGAGTAGTCTATGAGCACGGTTACATTCACACAACAATACGATAATTGTGGATAGTCAGATTTATATAATAGCTTGTTTAAAACGTGTACATGCTGTTTACATGGACACATCTGAATTGAGGCTACTGGTGGAACTTTTTATTCATGCAGAAAATCGCCAATCAAAATAAACATTCTACCACAGTGACCATGCTATTTTTTGTGAAACCTTTTTTGACTCTTGAGTTTGGACATTCAGTTTTTCCCGAACTCACTTCACAAAAGATGGAGGCTTGTGCTACGGTTGCTGTCACATGCACAAATGAAACGACACACCCGCTGGAACTGTTTACATGTCCTAATCATTCGAAAGATTGCTCAGATTACCAGGGGTTTTAATCGGCGTATGCTCACTTCGATTTGAACTTTTACACCGATTAAGATAAGCAGAGTAAGGTGTTTACATGACAATTTCCATATTCAGCCTTCTGACATAACGAGTTTAATATCGAATTATTAGTGTGCAAGTAAACATACTCTATGTTCTCATAATGTAGGCCTACTCAATCAGAGCTTTAACGGGATTTTGGTGTGCTGGAATCTCTTCAATACCCCTATGCGCGTGTCACATGTCTATGCGTAATAGGCTACGTAAAACTCAAATGATTGTATTAGTGATATACAGTTGTTTATAAAAAAATAACCCAAATATTACTACATAAGTTATGTGATGAATCCATTGTAGACAGAACACCTATCGTGTTGAGGAATCTACACCACAGGCAGAATTCAAGCCAAGCACGTCATCCAATCATGTCCCTCATAGGCCACATATGAGTGTCGGAATTCAGGTCATCCGACGGAAGGGGGAAAATTCCCCCCGGAATATTAACAGTAATTACAATTTAATTGGCATCTCTGGGGAACCATTTTATAAATGGTTCATTATGACTCGCTCCCTTTACGTTATTGCAATACCACGATATTTGAAATCATTTTATTCAAATGCAATTGGGTACAATAAGTGTATCTTTGATTTATGATAAAAGATAGGCAAACATTTATATATATATATAAAAATAAATTCAACGAGGGACTAACTCCTGAAAACTCTATCAGGACAGAGTTTGAATAATTAGAATAATTAATTAGTATAACGTTATTCTTTATTGTTTTATGCTATAGCCTACACTATCCACGATTTTCTCCCTCGATATTTGACCGAATTAAGTAGGCCATGACATTACATTAGGTCGGTTCAGTGCTCTGTTTTGGAACTATGATCTACAGGCCTATGAATTTGACATGTGGTCAAAGTAGACCTTGTTTAGTTTTGTTGTTGTTGCGGTATCCTATCCCCTTCTCCTATCCGGACACAGTTATAACGCACCGGGAGAAGACTGCGTTGACCTTTCAACTCATCCGGACAGAGATGTGTGGTCACCCATGTGGCAGACCCTGCCATGACAACCAACCTTCTGACCGGTTTAAAAATAATAATAATCCGTTATTAGATTGTGATCCAAATATTGTGATTGTGATTAGATTGTGATCATTAAAAGTTGGAATAATTAAAATAATATATTATTCACCAATGTAGGCTGAAATGGTAAGTCTTCTTTAATTAATTTATAATAATGTAATGATTTAGGATATTATAATGGTTCGCTTGTTTACTGCTTATTCGTTTCTTCTACACTCGCTGCATTGGAAAGCATCCTTTTATCAACCCTCATCTTTTGACCATTTTCACTTTAGGCATCGTTTTTTGGGGGAAATATTGGGTGTCATCTCTGTGTAACTGTGTCATCTCTGAGTTGCCGCTCGCTGACACAGTTACACAGAGATGACACAGTTACACAGAGATGACACAGTTACACAAAGATGACACAGTTACACAGAGATGACACAGTTACACAGGGATGACACAGTTACACAGAGATGACACAGTTACACAGGAAATGTCTTATAAGCAAAACATAACACCCCGTTCATAGACAACGGAATT
>NC_074679.1:10931105-11138605 GCF_029448725.1 Salvelinus fontinalis | reverse complement strand
TTAAACATCTTGGATTTACTATTAAACATCTTGGATTTACTATTAAACATCTTGACTTTACTATTAAACATCTTGGCTTTACTATTAAACATCTTGGCTTTACCATTAAACATCTTGGATTTACTATTAAACATCTTGGCTTTACTATTAAACATCTTGGCTTTACTATTAAACATCTTGGATTTACTATTAAACATCTTGGATTTACTATTAAACATCTTGACTTTACTATTAAACATCTTGGATTTACTATTAAACATCTTGGCTTTACCATTAAACATCTTGGATTTACTATTAAACATCTTGGCTACAACATGTTTTGTTCCAGACAGTTAATTAACCCAAAAATAGAATCAATGAAGAGTTCATTTTTAATTTTCATTGAGCGAGAGTTACAGAACTAATTATCAGAAGAGAGAAACAAAGGAAAACTGATCTACCTGCCGACAAGTACTAATCTGAGTGATAACAGACACTATTGTTGAGTTGATGTCCTCTGACTACAGGATGATGGGACATAATAGCATGTGGACCATGTCCAAAACTTGCGAATGCGTCCCTTTGCGAATGCGGTCCCTTTGCAAATGCGTCCCTTTGCGAATGCGGTCCCTTTGTAAATGCGTCCCTTTGTAAATGCGTCCCTTTGTAAATGCGTCCCTTTGCAAATTGCGTCCCTTTGCGAATGCGTCCCTTTGCGAATGCGTCCCTTTGTAAATGCGTCCCTTTGTAAATGCGTCCCTTTGCAAATTGCGTCCCTTTGTAAATGCGTCCCTTTGTAAATGCGCCCCTTTGCAAATTGCGTCCCTTTGCAAATGCGTCCCTTTGTAAATGCGTCCCTTTGTAAATGCGCCCCTTTGCAAATTGCGCCCTTTGCAAATGCGTCCCTTTGTAAATGCGTCCCTTTGCAAATGCGTCCCTTCGTAAATGCGCCCCTTTGCAAATTGCGTCCCTTTGCAAATGCGTCCCTTTGTAAATGCATCCCTTTGCAAATGCGTCCCTTTGCAAATGCGTCCCTTTGTAAATGCGCCCCTTTGCAAATTGCGTCCCTTTGTAAATGCGTCCCTTTGTAAATGCGTCCCTTTGCAAATGCGTCCCTTTGTAAATGCGTCCCTTTGCAAATGCGTCCCTTTGTAAATGCGCCCCTTTGCAAATGCGTCCCTTTGTAAATGCGCCCCTTTGCAAATTGCGTCCCTTTGTAAATGCGCCCCTTTGCAAATTGCGTCCCTTTGTAAATGCGTCCCTTTGTAAATGCGTCCCTTTGCAAATGCGTCCCTTTGTAAATGCGTCCCTTTGCAAATGCGTCCCTTTGTAAATGCGCCCCTTTGCAAATGCGTCCCTTTGTAAATGCGTCCCTTTGTAAATGCGTCCCTTTGCAAATGCGTCCCTTTGTAAATGCGTCCCTTTGCAAATGCGTCCCTTTGTAAATGCGCCCCTTTGCAAATGCGTCCCTTTGTAAATGCGTCCCTTTGTAAATGCGTCCCTTTGTAAATGCGTCCCTTTGCAAATGCGTTGGTGTTGAACAGTAGATTTGCTGGTTATAGGGTTTTCATTGACAGTGTTTAGATTGTCCATATAGTTATTCAAGCCAACACACAGATAAACTACATTCTCACATGAATGTGTTAGTGGTGGAATGTAAGATACAACATGGAGATTTGTTAATTCGTTCCGTTTTTCTTCTTAAAAAACAATATTTATACGTTCTATGTTTATCAATCCACATATTTAAATTCCTGCCCCTCCTCAGAGTGACACCAGCTAGTGATTATTCAGAGTAGAGGTCTTTAATCTGTATTGTGGTTATTCAGAGTAGAGGTCTTTAATCTGTATAATTCAGAGTAGAGGTCTTTAATCTGTATTGTGGTTATTCAGAGTAGAGGTCTTTAATCTGTATTGTGGTTATTCAGAGTAGAGGTCTTTAATCTGTATTATTCAGAGTAGAGGTCTTTAATCTGTATTGTGGTTATTCAGAGTAGAGTTCTTTAATCTGTATAATTCAGAGTAGAGGTCTTTAATCTGTATAATTCAGAGTAGAGGTCTTTAATCTGTATTGTGGTTATTCAGAGTAGAGGTCTTTAATCTGTATAATTCAGAGTAGAGGTCTTTAATCGGTATTGTGGTTATTCAGAGTAGAGGTCTTTAATCTGTATTATTCAGAGTAGAGGTCTTTAATCTGTATTGTGGTTATTCAGAATAGAGGTCTTTAATCTGTATAATTCAGAGTAGAGTTCTTTAATCTGTATAATTCAGAGTAGAGGTCTTTAATCTGTATTGTGGTTATTCAGAGTAGAGGTCTTTAACCTGTATTGTGGTTATTCAGAGTAGAGGTCTTTAATCTGTATTGTGATTATTCAGAGTAGAGGTCTTTAATCTGTATTGTGGTTATTCAGAGTAGAGGTCTTTAATCTGTATTGTGGTTATTCAGAGCAGAGGTCTTTAATCTGTATTGTGGTTATTCAGAGTAGAGGTCTTTAATCTGTATTGTGATTATTCAGAGTAGAGGTCTTTAATCTGTATTGTGATTATTCAGAGCAGAGGTCTTTAATCTGTATTGTGGTTATTCAGAGTAGAGGTCTTTAATCTGTATTGTGATTATTCAGAGTAGAGGTCTTTAATCTGTATTGTGGTTATTCAGAGTATTGTGGTTATTCAGAGGTCTTTAATCTGTATTGTGGTTATTCAGAGTAGAGGTCTTTAATCTGTATTGTGGTTATTCAGAGTAGAGGTCTTTAATCTGTATTGTGATTATTCAGAGTAGAGGTCTTTAATCTGTATAATTCAGAGTAGAGGTCTTTAATCTGTATTGTGGTTATTCAGAGTAGAGGTCTTTAATCTGTATTGTGGTTATTCAGAGTAGAGGTCTTTAATCTGTATTGTGATTATTCAGAGTAGAGGTCTTTAATCTGTATTGTGGTTATTCAGAGTAGAGGTCTTTAATCTGTATTGTGGTTATTCAGAGCAGAGGTCTTTAATCTGTATTGTGGTTATTCAGAGTAGAGGTCTTTAATCTGTATTGTGATTATTCAGAGTAGAGGTCTTTAATCTGTATTGTGATTATTCAGAGCAGAGGTCTTTAATCTGTATTGTGGTTATTCAGAGTAGAGGTCTTTAATCTGTATTGTGATTATTCAGAATAGAGGTCTTTAATCTGTATTGTGGTTATTCAGAGTATTGTGGTTATTCAGAGGTCTTTAATCTGTATTGTGGTTATTCAGAGTAGAGGTCTTTAATCTGTATTGTGGTTATTCAGAGTAGAGGTCTTTAATCTGTATTGTGATTATTCAGAGTAGAGGTCTTTAATCTGTATTGTGGTTATTCAGAGTAGAGGTCTTTAATCTGTATAATTCAGGGTAGAGTTCTTTAATCTGTATTGTGGTTATTCAGAGTAGAGGTCTTTAATCTGTATTATTCAGAGTATAGGTCTTTAATCTGTATTGTGATTATTCAGAGTAGAGGTCTTTAATCTCTATTGTGATTATTCAGAGTAGAGGTCTTTAATCTGTATTGTGATTATTCAGAGTAGAGGTCTTTAATCTGTATTGTGGTTATTCAGAGTAGAGGTCTTTAATCTGTATTGTGGTTATTCAGAGTAGAGTTCTTTAATCTGTATTGTGATCATTCAGAGTACAGTTCTTTAATCTCTATTGTGGTTATTCAGAGTAGAGGTCTTTAATCTGTATAATTCAGAGTAGAGGTCTTTAATCTGTATTTTGGTTATTCAGAATAGAGGTCTTTAATCTGTATTGTGGTTATTCAGAGTAGAGGTCTTTAATCTGTATTGTGATTATTCAGAGTAGAGGTCTTTAATCTGTATTGTGGTTATTCAGAGCAGAGGTCTTTAATCTGTATTGTGGTTATTCAGAGTAGAGGTCTTTAATCTGTATTGTCATTATTCAGAGTAGAGGTCTTTAATCTGTATTGTGGTTATTCAGAGTAGAGGTCTTTAATCTGTATTATTCAGAGTAGAGGTCTTTAATCTGTATTGTGATTATTCAGAGTAGAGGTCTTTAATCTGTATTGTGGTTATTCAGAGTAGAGGTCTTTAATCTGTATTGTGGTTATTCAGAGTAGAGGTCTTTAATCTGTATTGTGGTTATTCAGAGTAGAGTTCTTTAATCTGTATTGTGATTATTCAGAGTAGAGGTATTTAATCTGTATTGTGGTTATTCAGAGCAGAGGTCTTTAATCTGTATTGTGGTTATTCAGAGTAGAGGTCTTTAATCTGTATTGTGGTTATTCAGAGTAGAGGTCTTTAATCTGTATTGTGGTTATTCAGAGTAGAGGTCTTTAATCTGTATTATTCAGAGTAGAGGTCTTTAATCTGTATTGTGGTTATTCAGAGCAGAGGTCTTTAATCTGTATTGTGGTTATTCAGAGTAGAGGTCTTTAATCTGTATTATTCAGAGTAGAGGTCTTTAATCTGTATTATTCAGAGTAGAGGTCTTTAATCTGTATTATTCAGAGTAGAGGTCTTTAATCTGTATTATTCAGAGTAGAGTTCTTTAATCTGTATTGTGGTTATTCAGAGTAGAGTTCTTTAATCTGTATTGTGGTTATTCAGAGTAGAGGTCTTTAATCTGTATTGTGGTTATTCAGAGTAGAGGTCTTTAATCTGTATTGTGATTATTCAGATAAGAGGTCTTAATGTGGCCCTAGCTTTAAGCTCTCCTCTTCTCCCTCTTTGCATGGGCTTCTGAAGGAACGGTTAGTAGCACAGCTTCAGTCAGCCCCTCTTTCCCCCACCAGTCATGCCCAGCCTCAACAGCCCCCTGGCGGGTCCGCTGGCAGGATGGACTGGTGGTTTGGGTCTAAGTCCTGGCATGGTGCTGTGCCCTGGTCCTTCTACCCTCCACCCACTTACAACCCCTCTCTCAGCAGCAGTACAAACCCCTTGTCCTGGCTACACTCAACAACCCCACATCACCATGCTGGCCCCTGGTGGAGGTCTTGAGGTGGAGGGGCAGTGAAGTGGAGAGGGCTGAGAGGGGAACAATGCTATCGGAGCGCTGGCGTCCGTCCTCCTGACCCCTCCCCCAGGTAACAAACACACACAGCTCAGGGTTCCGCGTTGGTTTTTGTGTGTTTGTTTTCATTTATCGCTGATTGTCACACAGACAGAAGGAGGAAAAGAGAAAAACAACAGACTAACTAACAGAGAGAGAATTAATGTAGAGAAAAAGGGACAGAGAGACAGAGAGAGAGACAGAGAGGGGGGAGAAAGAGAGAGAGCGAAAAGGGAGGGAGAGAGAGACAGGAAGAGAGAAAGAAAGAGAGAGAGAGAGAATGGAGAGAGAGAGAGAGAGAGAGAGAAAGAGAGGGAGAAGGGAGAGAGAAAGAGAGGGAGAAGGGAGAGAGAGAGAGAGAGAGAAAGAGAGGGAGAAGGGAGAGAGTAAGAAAGGGCGAGAGAGACAGAGAGAGAGAGAGAAAGAAAGAAAGAGAGGGAGAAGGGAGAGAGAGAGAGAAAGAGAGGGAGAAGGGAGAGAGAAAGAGAGGGAGGAGAGAGATAGAAAGAGAGGGAGAGAGGGAGAGAGAGCGAGAGTAGAGGTAGTGGTGTTTTATCAGCGTGTTGGCCAGAGCGATAGTGACATTGTCAGAACCTCTTGGTCCCCACGGAGGGAAAATCAACATGCTTGTTTGGAATAGGTTCATTAACGCTCAACACCGGAGCCAGAAACTGTACAACACAGCTAGATAAAGGAGGGAAAAAACTGAGAGGGGAAACAGAAAGGCTGAAAAATAAACCTCGAGGTTGAAAAACAGAATGTGTGAAAAAGAGAAAGGCTGAAAAAACAGGACATTTTTCTTCCTCTTTTATACACATCAACCTTTTCTTTCCCTTCCTGGTTGGACAGCCATTGAGAGAGAGAGAGAGAGAGAGAGAGAGTTGGATATTTCTGGGGACAAGAGATGTCAACATATTTAAAATACATCTATATTTGATAGAGGTTTATAACTATCCCCTTAGCCGTAGTGGTGTAAACAGCACTAGATTGGACTGGGACAGAAAAAAAAAGAAGAGTTGAACTAAAATTAATTTAAATTGTTTTGTTCTAAACTCTGGATTGCTGTCTGTAGTCATTAGTTTCTACTGTTGTCCTGCTGTCTGTTATCTGGTCCTCCCTGATGCTGACACACTTTCAGTCCATAGAAATGCATCCAGTATTTGTTTGTTAATTTAGCAAAACTTTACTTTTATTTAATTGGATTTGGAACCAAGCACACCAATAATTACAATCAACATATTGTGTAGATAATATAGTGTAACATTATGTAAAGGTTTGGCGCAGTATAGCTCTCACTATTTATTAGATTGTTTTCTATGGAAAATAAATCATTTATCACTAAAACGTATAGCTGTCATGCAACATGCCGACCAGCCAGCACAGCGGCTGTGACAAGAGAGAGACTACACCTTGTTATGCAAATAAACAGCAGTTCAAATGCTGTTACTTTATACTTATATTTAAAGGAGCAGTGCAGTTATAAAATGTGATTTAACTGTTTTTAAAATAACAACAACATTTATTTCCATATTATGAGGTCGAAATTACATTCTGAAATTGTGAAAATGACTATAATGTCCTTATTGCTGTTTGTAAATAATAAATGCCTGCAGCCCGATAAAGTGGGATGGACTTCTCAGCCCACATTATGATGTCACAATGCAATTTGATTATAATAGACCAATGGGTGTTCATCTGGTTAAGGGGATGGGATTTCGACAATCCTATCAGCCAATCAAGGCTGTGTATGTAAATACCTTGGAATGTATTTCCTAACGGCCACAGGATCAAACTGAACGTTCAATATATTTGGAAAATATATTTTTTGGACTTAGTTTCATTAACGAAACACATTACAGTGATTAATTAGACATACAGTGATGATTTGAAAATACAACTACAAAGACTACAGGCATGGACACCTAAACCTTTATTTAAGCAGGGGAGTCCCATTGAGACCAAAGACTCTTTTTCAAGGGAGCAATGCATCGCAAAAATGCAACAAGTACAAACAAAGTACATAATATCGAACCGGTGATAGAAATGACTTGCAGACAAACCAAAGCCCTGCTAGTAATTAAGATTCTAATAATGGGTTTACCATGTTCATTCTGTATTCTATATTAGTAATAAAGATTCTAATAATGTGTTTACCATGTTCATTCTGTATTCTATATTAGTAAATAAGATTCTAATAATGGGTTTACCATGTTCATTCTGTATTCTATATTAGTAATTAAGATTCCAATAATGGGTTTACCATGTTCATTCTGTATTCTATATTAGTAATTAGCTGACTAAATGTCCTGTCAGGATCAAGTTAATGGGATACATCCTTTACTACAGACATCAGAGTCATCATGTTTATACTACTATACTACAGACATCAGTCATCATGTCTATACAGTAGGTAATACTATACTACAGACATCAGAGTCATGTTTATACAGTAGGTAATACTATACTACAGACATCAGAGTCATCATGTTTATACAGTAGGTAATACTATACTACAGACATCAGAGTCATCATGTTTATACAGTAGGTAATACTATACTACAGACATCAGAGTCATGTTTATACAGTAGGTAATACTATACTACAGACATCAGAGTCATGTTTATACAGTAGGTGATACTATACTACAGACATCAGAGTCATCATGTTTATACAGTAGGTAATACTATACTACATACATCAGAGTCATCATGTTTATACAGTAGGTAATACTATACTACAGACATCAGAGTCATCATGTTTATACAGTAGGTAATACTATACTACAGACATCAGAGTCATGTTTATACAGTAGGTAATACTATACTACAGACATCAGAGTCATCATGTTTATACAGTAGGTAATACTATACTACAGACATCAGAGTCATGTTTATACAGTAGGTAATACTATACTACAGACATCAGCGTCATCATGTTTATACAGTAGGTAATACTATACTACAGACATCAGAGTCATCATGTTTATACAGTAGGTAATACTATACTACAGACATCAGAGTCATGTTTATACAGTAGGTAATACTATACTACAGACATCAGAGTCATCATGTTTATACAGTAGGTAATACTATACTACAGACATCAGAGTCATCATGTTTATACAGTAGGTAATACTATACTACAGACATCAGAGTCATGTTTATACAGTAGGTAATACTATACTACAGACATCAGAGTCATCATGTTTATACAGTAGGTAATACTATACTACAGACATCAGAGTCATCATGTCTATACAGTAGGTAATACTATACTACAGACATCAGAGTCATGTTTATACAGTAGGTAATACTATACTACATACATCAGTCATCATGTTTATACTACTATACTACAGACATCAGAGTCATGTTTATACAGTAGGTAATACTATACTACAGACATCAGACTCATGTTTATACAGTAGGTAATACTATACTACAGACATCAGACTCATGTTTATACAGTAGGTAATACTATACTACAGACATCAGAGTCATGTTTATACAGTAGGTAATACTATACTACAGACATCAGAGTCATGTTTATACAGTAGGTAATACTATACTACAGACATCAGAGTCATGTTTATACAGTAGGTAATACTATACTACAGACATCAGACTCATGTTTATACAGTAGGTAATACTATACTACAGACATCAGAGTCATCATGTTTATACAGTAGGTAATACTATACTACAGACATCAGAGTCATGTTTATACAGTAGGTAATACTATACTACAGACATCAGAGTCATGTTTATACAGTAGGTAATACTATACTACAGACATCAGAGTCATGTTTATACAGTAGGTAATACTATACTACAGACATCAGTCATCATGTTTATACAGTAGGTAATACTATACTACAGACATCAGAGTCATGTTTATACAGTAGGTAATACTATACTACAGACATCAGAGTCATCATGTTTATACAGTAGGTAATACTATACTACAGACATCAGAGTCATGTTTATACAGTAGGTATTACTATACTACAGACATCAGAGTCATCATGTTTATACAGTAGGTAATACTATACTACAGACATCAGAGTCATGTTTATACAGTAGGTAATACTATACTACAGACATCAGTCATCATGTTTATACAGTAGGTAATACTATACTACAGACATCAGTCATCATGTTTATACAGTAGGTAATACTATACTACAGACATCAGAGTCATGTTTATACAGTAGGTAATACTATACTACAGACATCAGTCATCATGTTTATACAGTAGGTAATACTATACTACAGACATCAGAGTCATGTTTATACAGTAGGTAATACTATACTACAGACATCAGAGTCATCATGTTTATACAGTAGGTAATACTATACTACAGACATCAGAGTCATCATGTTTATACAGTAGGTAATACTATACTACAGACATCAGAGTCATGTTTATACAGTAGGTAATACTATACTACATACATCAGAGTCATCATGTTTATACAGTAGGTAATACTATACTACAGACATCAGTCATCATGTTTATACAGTAGGTAATACTATACTACAGACATCAGAGTCATGTTTATACAGTAGGTAATACTATACTACAGACATCAGTCATCATGTTTATACAGTAGGTAATACTATACTACAGACATCAGAGTCATGTTTATACAGTAGGTAATACTATACTACAACATCAGATTGATATCTTTTTTAAGGTCATTGAAACATTACCAGACACCATGAAATATTTGTAATAATTAATTTATCAAGACTCTAATGATTCCCCAACAACTACTTAATGCACTCAAATCTAAGTGAAGGGATAGAATACAATAAGAATATGTACATATAAATATATGGATGACCGACCGGCATAGATGAGATGCAATAGATGGTATAAAATACAGTACATACGTCTGGGATGAGTAGTAAACATCATTATTAAAGTGGGATTAATAAAGTGACTAGTGATCCCCCTCTCTGTCCCCCTCTCTGCTCTGTCTCTGTCCCCGTCTCTGCCCCCCTCTCTGTCCCCCTCTCTGCTCTGTCTCTGTCCCCCTCTCTGTCCCCCTCTCTGTCCCCCTCTCTGCTCTGTCTCTGTCCCCCTCTCTGTCCCCCTCTCTGTCCCCCTCTCTGTCCCCCTCTCTGTCCCCCTCTCTGCTCTGTCTCTGTCCCCGTCTCTGCCCCCCTCTCTGTCCCCCTCTCTGCTCTGTCTCTGTTCCCCTCTCTGTCCCCCTCTCTGTCCCCCTCTCTGCTCTGTCTCTGTCCCCCTCTCTGTCCCCCTCTCTGTCCCCCTCTCTGCTCTGTCTCTGTCCCCCTCTCTGTCCCCCTCTCTGTCCCCCTCTCTGTCCCCCTCTCTGCTCTGTCTCTGTCCCCCTCTCTGCTCTGTCTCTGTCCCCGTCTCTGCCCCCCTGTCTGTCCCCCTCTATTTCTCCCTCTGTTTCCGTCTCTTTCCCCTTCTCTGTCCCCCTCTCTGTCCCCCTAACCAAAGGTGTCCATGCCATGTTCTAGGGGTATCATGTCATTGGACACTCAGTGGGCGCTCCCACAGTCACCATGGGGGATGGGAGGATGGAAGCTTGGAGGGAGGGAGGGAGGGAGGGAGGGAGGGAGGGAGGGAGGGAGGGAGGGAGAAAGGGATGGAGGGAGAGGACCAGTCTGACCTGAAGCTTGTCAGTATCCATTTGTAAAATAGGAAGAGAGGAGGAGAGAGAGAGACAGTCAGAAAGAGAGAGAGAAAGTCAGAAAGAGAGACAGTCAGAAAGAGAGAGAGACAGTCAGAAAGAGAGACAGTCAGAAAGAGAGAGAGAAAGTCAGAACGAGAGAGAGACAGTCAGAAAGAGAGAGAGACAGTTAGAAAGAGAGACAGTCAGAAAGAGAGAGAGACAGTCAGAGAGAGAGACAGTCAGAAAGAGAGACAGACAGTCAGAAAGAGAGAGAGACAGTTAGAAAGAGAGACAGTCAGAAAGAGAGAGAGACAGTCAGAGAGAGAGACAGTCAGAAAGAGAGACAGACAGTCAGAAAGAGAGAGAGAAAGTCAGAGAGAGAGACAGACAGTCAGAAAGAGAGACAGACAGTCAGAAAGAGAGACAGTCAGAAAGAGAGACAGTCAGAAAGAGAGACAGACAGTCAGAAAGAGAGACAGTCAGAAAGAGAGACAGTCAGAAAGAGAGACAGACAGTCAGAAAGAGAGAGAGACAGTCAGAAAGAGAGAGAGAAAGTCAGAAAGAGAGACAGTCAGACAGAAAGAGAGACAGTCAGAAAGAGAAAGAGACAGTCAGAGAGAGAGAGAGACAGTCAGAAAGAGAGAGAGACAGTCAGAAAGAGACAGTCAGAAAGAGAGAGAGAGAAATAACACGTTTTCTTCTTGTTGTGTTCTCTTTGTAAATGTTGTCTATCTGCGGTTGACTGATCCATTAAAACCCTCTTTACTTGTTATTGAATTGTTTTCATGAGGGAGGGGAGAGTGGGATGAAATAGGGGAGGGGGTCACTTCGAAAAAGATGACCTTCGCTCAGACCCACTTCACACCCTCTCCCCCCTTCCTCTCCTTTACACTTCCCCTCTCTCATCCTCTCACCCTTCCTCTCCGTCATACGTCCCCTCCCCTACAAACCCTCACACCTTCCCATCCCCCTCTTCCCTCACCCTTCCTCCCCTCCCTCCCTCCCCCACCCTCCCCCTTCCTCCCATCCCCCTCTTCCCTCCCCTTCCTCCCCTCCCCCCTCCTGTGTGTGGTGTGTGTGGTGTGTATAGTGTGTATGGTGTATGGTGTGTATAGTGTGTATGGTGTGTATAGTGTGTATGGTGTATGGTGTGTATAGTGTGTATAGTGTGTATGGTGTGTATAGTGTGTATGGTGTATTGTGTGTACAGTGTGTATGGTGTGTATAGTGTGTATAGTGTGTATGGTGTGTATAGTGTGTATGGTGTGTATAGTGTGTGGTGTGTATGGTGTGTATGGTGTATGGTGTGTATAGTGTGTATGGTGTGTATAGTGTGTATAGTGTGTATGGTGTGTATAGTGTGTATGGTGTATGGTGTGTATAGTGTGTATAGTGTGTATGGTGTGTATGGTGTGTATAGTGTGTATAGTGTGTATAGTGTGTATGGTGTATGGTGTGTATGGTGTGTATAGTGTGTATGGTGTGTATAGTGTGTATAGTGTGTATAGTGTGTATGGTGTGTATAGTGTGTATAGTGTGTGGTGTGTATGGTGTGTATGGTGTATGGTGTGTATAGTGTGTATGGTGTGTATAGTGTGTATAGTGTGTATAGTGTGTATGGTGTGTATGGTGTGTATAGGTTATGGTGTGTATAGGTTATGGTGTGTATAGTGTGTATGGTGTGTATATTGTATGGTGTGTATAGTGTGTATTGTGTGTATGGTGTATGGTGTGTATAGTGTGTATGGTGTGTATAGTGTGTATTGTGTGTATGGTGTGTATGGTGTGTATAGTGTGTATAGTGTGTATAGTGTGTTTAGTGTATGGTGTGTATAGTGTGTATAGTGTGTATAGTGTGTATAGTGTATGGTGTGTATAGTGTGTATTGTGTGTATGGTGTGTATGGTGTGTATAGTTTGTATGGTGTGTATAGTGTGTATGGTGTGTTTAGTGTGTATGGTGTATTGTGTGTATAGTGTGTATGGTGTGTATAGTGTGTATAGTGTGTATAGTGTGTATAGTGTATGGTGTGTATAGTGTGTATGGTGTGTATAGTGTGTATTGTGTGTATGGTGTGTATGGTGTGTATAGTTTGTATGGTGTGTATGGTGTGTATGGTGTGTATAGTGTGTATGGTGTGTATAGTGTGTATGGTGTGTATAGTGTGTATGGTGTGTATGGTGTGTATAGTGTGTATGGTGTGTATAGTGTGTATTGTGTGTATGGTGTATGGTGTGTATAGTGTGTATGGTGTGTATAGTGTATGGTGTGTATAGTGTGCATAGTGTATATAGTGTGTATTGTGTGTATGGTGTATGGTGTGTATAGTGTGTATGGTGTGTATAGTGTGTATAGTGTGTATTGTGTGTATGGTGTATGGTGTGTATAGTGTGTATGGTGTGTATAGTGTGTATAGTGTGTATAGTGTATGGTGTGTATAGTGTGTATGGTGTGTATAGTGTGTATGGTGTGTATAGTGTGTATAGTGTGTATAGTGTGTATGGTGTATGGTGTGTATAGTGTGTATAGTGTGTATGGTGTGTATGGTGTGTATAGTGTGTATAGTGTGTATGGTGTGTATAGTGTGTATAGTGTGTATAGTGTGTATAGTGTGTATAGTGTGTATGGTGTATGGTGTGTATAGTGTGTATGGTGTATGGTGTGTATAGTGTGTATGGTGTATGGTGTGTATAGTGTGTATGGTGTATGGTGTGTATAGTGTGTATGGTGTGTATAGTGTGTATAGTGTGTATGGTGTGTATAGTGTGTATGGTGTGTATGGTGTATGGTGTATGGTGTGTATAGTGCGTATAGTGTGTATGGTGTGTATAGTGTGTATAGTGTGTATGGTGTGTATAGTGTGTATAGTGTGTATGGTGTGTATGGTGTTTATGGTGTATGGTGTATGGTGTGTATAGTGCGTATAGTGCGTATGGTGTGTATAGTGTGTATAGTGTGTATGGTGTGTATAGTGTGTATGGTGTGTATAGTGTGTATAGTGTGTATGGTGTGTATGGTGTGTAAGGTGTGTATGGTGTGTATGGTGTGTATAGTGTGTATAGTGTGTATGGTGTGTAAGGTGTGTATGGTGTGTATGGTGTGTATGGTGTGTATAGTGTGTATGGTGTGTATAGTGTGTATAGTGTGTATGGTGTGTATGGTGTGTATGGTGTGTATAGTGTGTATAGTGTGTATAGTGTGTATAGTGTGTATGGTGTGTATGATGTGTAAGGTGTGTATGGTGTGTATGGTGTGTATAGTGTGTATGGTGTGTATGGTGTGTATGGTGTGTATGGTGTGTATAGTGTGTATAGTGTGTATAGTGTGTATAGTGTGTATGGTGTGTAAGGTGTGTATGGTGTGTATGGTGTGTATGGTGTGTATAGTGTGTATGGTGTGTATAGTGTGTATGGTGTATGGTGTGTATGGTGTGTATAGTGTGTATGGTGTGTATGGTGTGTATGGTGTATATAGTGTGTATAGTGTGTATAGTGTGTATAGTGTGTATGGTGTGTATAGTGTGTATGGTGTGTATGGTGTATGGTGTATGGTGTGTATAGTGTGTATGGTGTGTATAGTGTGCATAGTGTGTATGGTGTGTATAGTGTGTATAGTGTGTATAGTGTGTATGGTGTGTATAGTGTGTATAGTGTGTATAGTGTTTATGGTGTGTATGGTGTGTATGGTGTGTATAGTGTTCTAACACCCTGTAATATAAATAAAACACGTATTTCCTCCAGTGCAGAACTCCACAATTAGCCAGTGACAACTCTCGCTTCATTTACTATACTTCCACAGGTGACTCCCTCTCTCTCTCTCCCTCTCTCTCTCTCTCTCTCTCTCTCTCTCTCTCTCTCTCTCTCTCTCTCTCTCTCTCTCTCTCTCTCTCCCTCCCTAGCCAGTAACAACTCTCGCTTCATTTACTATACTTCCACAGGTGACTCCCTCTCTCTCTCTCTCTCTCTCTCTCTCTCTCTCTCTCTCTCTCTCTCTCTCTCTCTCTCTCTCTCTCTCTCTCTCTCTCTCTCTCAATTCAATTCGAAGGGGCTTTATTGGCATGGGAAACAAGTGTTTACATTGCCAAAGCAAGTGAAATAAACATTAAACAAAAGTGAGATGACAAAAAAACATTTTTAAAAACTCTCTCTCTCTCTCTCTCTCTCTCTCTCTCTCTCTCTCTCTCTCTCTCTCTCTCTCTCTCTCCCTCTCCCTCCCTAGCCAGTAACAACTCTCGCTTCATTTACTATACTTCCACAGGTGACTCCGTCTCTCTCCCTCTCTCTCTCTCTCTCTCTCTCTCTCTCTCTCTCTCTCTCTCTCTCCCTCCCTAGCCAGTAACAACTCTCGCTTCATTTACTATACTTCCACAGGTGACTCCCTCTCGCTCCCCTCTCGCTCAAATTCAAATTCAAATTCAAGCTCCTTTATTGGCATGAAAAACATTGTGTCAATATTGCCAAAGCAACAATCTACACAACATACATTGTAATAAAATAATAAACAATAACAAATAATAATATAAAATGGCAGTTAATAATAATGCAAAATTAAATACAAAAATAATAACAATAAAATGGTAATAGTCAATAGTATAAATGTAATAAATATAAAAATCAACTATAACTAACTTATAACGGAATAACGGTAATCTTCACCATTGCATCAGTACTACAACTACCATTATCATTACCACTACTACCACCACCACCATCATTACTACTACCACCATTACCATTACCACCCATACCACTATTATTTGGAATGATAAACAACAATAATAATAGTAATAACAATAACAGTAATAACAGTATTAATACGTAAGTTACTGCTTACTATGCAGATGTTATTATTCAGTGTCCCTCAGGCTATGGCAGGCAAATACATATTTGGCTGCAAGAGGAGCCATTGCTCCTTCGCCCATGAGTATTTTTAGTTTTTCCTCTGCGTTTAATAAGTTAAAATTTTGAATAAATGTAGTAATTTCTGTGAATAATGAATCTCTTGGTGAGGAATATTTATCACAGTAAAGGAGAAAGTGCATCTCTGTTTCTACCTCCCCTGTCGTGCAGTGACCACATACACGCTCCTCTTTGGGTAGCCATGTCTTTTTATGTCTGCCGGTTTCTATTGCCGATCGGTGGTCACTCAGCCTGTACTTGTTAAGGATCTGTCTCTGCTTCGTATCTCTGACAGAGTAGAGATAATCAGCCAATTCATATTCTCTGTTTAGGTTCAGATAGCAATTTAGTCGTCTTTGGGATTTTGTTTCGTTTTTCCAATGTTGTAAATATGAGTCCTTTGATTGATTCAGGATTCTGTTTATTGGAATTCTTTCTTTTGAAGCAGTGCTGGTGTCAGCTTGGTTGGTTAGGTCCAACACCAGCTGAATGAGAGGGCTCGTTTCTGGGCTCAGCTCTTGGGTTTGAAGTGCTTTAAATTGCAGACTTGAATTTGGACTTGAATTTAGATGTAGCCAACATTTTAATGATCTTTTCTGTATTTTCATTATTACTGGAAAGCGGCCCAATTCTGCCCTACATGCATTAGTTGGTGTATTTCTCTGGACTTGTACGATTTTCCCGACAGAATTCTGCATGTAGAGCTTCAATTGGATGTTTGTCCCACATTTTTAAGTCCAGTTTATTGAGTGGCCCCTAAACCTCACTTCCGTAAAGAACTATTGGTAGGATTACACTGTCAAATATTTTGGTCCAAATTCTAATTGGGATGTTGATTTTGAATCATTTCATTTTTATTGCATAGAGTGCTCTGCGGGCTTTTTCTTTGAGTGCATTCACTGCCCTATTAAAGTTTCCCGATGCAGATATGGTCAGACCAAGGTAGGTGTAATTTTTAGTGTGTTCAAATATGGTGTTGTTCAGGGTGAATTTATATTTGTGTTTCTGACATCTGTTTTTTTTTTGTGGAAAATCATGATTTTAGTTTTGGGGAAATTTACTGGCAAGGCCCAATAATGGCAATATTGCTCTAGAATATTATTGTTCTGTTGTAGACCTTCTTTGGTTGGTGATAGAAGTACCAAGTCATCAGCATATAGCAGGTATTTCACCTCTGTGTCAAATAGTGTCTCTCTCTCTCTCTCTCTCTCTCTCTCTCTCTCTCTCTCTCTCTCTCTCTCTCTCTCTCTCTCTCTCTCTCTCTCTCTCTCTCTCTCTCTCTCTCTCTCTCTCTCTCTCTCTCTCTCTCTCTCTCTCTCTCTCTCTCTCTCTCTCTCTCTCTCTCTCTCTCTCTCTGTGTATGTGTGTGTGTCCTTGAGTTGAGAGAGAGCAAGTGAAAGTCAGAAAGAGAGAGAGAGAATGGCGGTGTGTGTGTGTGTGCGTATCGTTGCTTTTCATCGTCACCACAACTGCATGACCACCCGGCGACCCCTTCGCAGCTTGTTTACTGTTCTGTTTGTTGGTGTTACAACATCAACAACAATGATACATGGGTACTCTTTAGAGGAGCTGAATCGTTACAACCTGATACCGCTGGACCGAGCGAGCGCGTGTGTGTGTGTGTTTGTGTGTGTTTGTGTGTGTGCGTGTGTGTTTGTGTGTGTGTGTGTGTGTGTGTGTGTGTGTGTTTGTGTGTAAGCTTTTCATACGCCGTATTTATACAGTGGTACAGGATGGAGAGAGAGAGAGAGAGGTGAAAGGAGAGAGAAAGAAAGAAAGGAGAGAGAGGCAGGCTTTGTGTTTTCTAAATGACAGTTATTCAGCATCATGGTGCCCATTAAGTTAAGTGTGAGTGTGTGTGTGTGTGTGTGTGTGTGTGTGTGTGTTTGTGTGTGTTTGTGTGTGACACCACTCTGCTGCTCTCTCTCTTATTCTGATGCCTGACATGATGAATTTATTGTATTCAGATCGTGTGTTTGTGTGTGTGTTTGTGTGTGTGTGTGTGTGTGTGTGTTTGTGTGTGTGTTTGTGTGTGTGTTTGTGTGTGTGTGTGTGTGTGTTTGTGTGTGTGTGTGTGTTCACCATCTAACCTCCCATCACTCTCTTCATGCAGAAAATAACATTAGTTTTGGGTTCGCTGAAAAGTCAGGTTTTAGAAAATGTTTGTGGATCATTATATTTGAGAAATTTCAAACTGTCTGTTAGTCATTGGAAAGGCCCCTCTCTCAGCCCCCACCTAGATACTCAGAGCTAGAAAATGGTATATCATACACTACAGTTGAGGAACAATGGGAAAGCAATTCTGCTCTGAACGTTGATAAACTTTTGAGAAAATGGCCTTTGAATGCTTTTGGTACCTACTGGAGAGCTCTTCTTTGTCTACACCCATTCAGCATCGTTCACACCCTCTTAAGCTTTAGCCCCACCCATCTCTTTAAGGGTAGATCCAAGCTTTCTATCCGAACAACAGCGGTCAAGCACACAAGCTAACTGGCTAACGTTGGCTAGTTTGCTAGCTACTTCCAGACACAACATCTCAATGATCATATATATATTTTTTTATTTATTCGCCCTAGCAGAACTGTTTAGTTTTTTTTTATGTTATCCAGATCATTGGTGATGGCAACTGTGCTGCTGGCAATAATTTATGCTTTTTTGCCTAGTTTACAAGAGTGCTCTGAAATCGGAGTAGATAGCTAGCTAGCTAAACAATTAACCATAATCATGGCATGACGTTACTACCCTGCATGAATCTGCAGCTAGCTAACCAACCAGGTTCAATGTTAGCTAGCTAACATTAGGCTATAACTAGCAAAACAAATGGCTCTGAGATACGAATAATATTATTACACAGATCATACACGTAACGTTAGCCAGCCAGCCAGCTAATGTCAGCTAGCTAGCTAACAGTAGACTTTAAATTGAAATGAAAACTACTTTCTGAAAAAAAATTGAAATGTGTAATATATGAAAAATGAAGCTAGCTAGACTATCTTGCCCCGTATACATGGACGGACGCTTCACCCTCTCTGTCATGGATGCCACGGTTGCCCTTTAGTTTGAAGATGTAATCCAGAGACAGGTGTTTTCTCCATCTCCTTAGCCATTGTAATCCAATTCCACTCATTTCAAAACAAGAAAGTGGAGAGCAACACATATGCAGTTCTACTACGCGATATACAAATATTTATGTTACGCCTAGTTTCCTAGAACCAGTCACATTTGACTCTTCTCAGCTGAGCCTTATTCATTATTAATGTCTGACATCGTCTCCGAGGATCTGATCAATTATTAATGTCTGACACTCTCTCTAAGGATCTCACTGTCTACTCCTCCTCTTCCTCTTCCCTCTGTCTCTCCTTCCCTCCTCCTCTCCTCCCTCCTCCTCCTCCTCTTCCCTCTGTCTCTCCTTCCCTCCTCTTCTCCTCCTCTCCTCCCTCCTCCCTCCACCCTCCTCCCTCCTCCCTCCTCCTCCTCCTCCTCCTCTTCTTCCCTTCTTCCCTTTGTCTCTCCTTCTGGAGTAAAACTAATAACAGGTGTGTTTTCCTCCTCTCCTCCCCTCCTCCCCTCCTCCTCCCATCTTCAATCTGTCTCAGAATTTCCAACGGCCACCTGGGAGAAGACGTGCTAAATACGTTAAATGTGTGTGTGTGTGTGTGTGTGTGTGTGTGTGTCAGCCAGCTGGAAGAGGTAATACTTTGGCACTGGTGTTTTTATTAATGATTTATTAGGCCCCGTCTCTCTTCTTCTCAAAACACTGGAACCATCTTGGGGAGCTAAGGAGAACACCCACCCACCCACCCACCCACCCACCCACCCACCCACCCACACACACACACACACACACACACACACACACACACACACACACACACACACACACACACACACACACACACACACACACACACACACACACACACACACACACACACACACACACAGACTCCTCCTGCTGCTGTTCATGTGTGTGTGTGTGTGTGTGTGTGTGTTAATGTGTGTGTTTATGTGTTCAGTCACACCTCCACAAACACGCGTTCAAACGGTCCATCTGTCAGGGTGTGATGACATCCTGATGTCTGCAGGAAGTGTACATCTGCACATTTAACAGGTGTTTAACATCCCTGTGTGTGTGTGTGTGTGTGTGTACGTGTGTGTGTGTGTGTGTGTGTGTGTGTGTGTGTGTGTGTGTGTGTGTGTGTGTGTGTGTGTGTGTGTGTGTGTGTGTGTGTGTGTGTGTGTGTTTTTTGCAGAACATATCATATGAAAAGAGAAAAGTGTAGCTGTTGAGATGCTCACAAGGTTTTTGATGCAGCAACTTTTTTAACGACCGTGACTGTTTTTCATATAGATTACTACGTGACATCGTTGGCCTTGGTCAGTCAATAAAACTTTCCTAGCATAGATTAAGAGAGAGAATGTGAGAGCGATAGTGTGAGAGAGGTAGTGTGAGAGAGATAGTGTGAGAGAGATAGTGTGAGAGAGATAGTGTGAGAGAGATAGAGTGAGATAGATAGTGTGAGAGAGATAGTGTGAGAGAGATAGTGTGAGAGAGAGAATGTGAGAGAGATAGTGTGAGAGAAATAGTTTGAGAGAGGAATGTGAAAGAGATAGTGTGAGAGAGAGAATGTGAGAGAGATAGTGTGAGAGACATAGTGTGAGAGAGATAGTGTGAGAGAGAATGTGAGAGAGATAGTGTGAGAGAGAGAATGTGAGAGAGATAGTGTGAGAGACATAGTGTGAGAGAGATAGTGTGAGAGAGATAGTGTGAGAGAGATAGTGTGAGAGAGATAGTGTGAGAGAGAAGGTGTGAGAGAGATAGTGTGAGAGAGATAATGTGAGAGAGATAATGTGAGAGAGAGAATGTGAGAGAGATAGTGTGAGAGAGATAGTGTGAGAGAGATAGTGTGAGAGAGATAGTGTGAGAGAGATAGTGTGAGAGAGAATGTGAGAGAGATAGTGTGAGAGAGAATGTGAGAGAGATGGTGTGAGAGAGATAGGGTGAGAGAGATAATGTGAGAGAGATAGTATGAAAGAGATAGTGTATGTGTTAAGTGCAAAGTAACAGATAGTATAAAGGTCTGATCTCTCACTGGAACACAGGAAAAATCAATGATTACTATCCCTAGTCTCTATCTATTACTGATTGCTATCTCTACTCTCTATCACTGATTACTACCCCTACTCTCTATCACTGATTACTATCCCTACTGTCTATCACTGATTACTGTCCCTACTCTCTATCACTGATTACTATCCCTACTCTCTATCACTGATTACTGTCCCTACTCTCTATCACTGATTACTGTCCCTACTCTCTATCACTGATTACTGCCCCTACTCTCTATCACTGATTACTATCCCTAGTCTCTATCACCGATTACTGTCCCTACTCTCTATCACTGATTACTATCCCTACTCTCTATCACTGATTACTGTCCCTACTCTCTATCACTGATTACTATTCCTACTCTCTATCACTAATTACTATCCCTAGTCTCTATCACTGATTACTATCCCTACTCCCTGTCACTGATTACTACCCCTACTCTCTATCACTGATTACTATCCCTACTCTCTATCACTGATTACTATCCCTACTCTCTATCACTGATTACTATCCCTACTCTCTATCACTGATTACTATCCCTACTCCCTATCACTGATTACTACCCCTACTCTCTATCACTGATTACTACCCCTACTCTCTATCACTGATTACTATCCCTACTCTCTATCACTGATTACTATCCCTACTCTCTATCACTGATTACTATCCCTACTCTCTATCACTGATTACTACCCCTACTCTCTATCACTGATTACTATCCCTACTCTCTATCACTGATTACTATCCCTACTCTCTATCACTAATTACTACCCCTACTCTCTATCACTGATTACTACCCCTACTCTCAATCACTGATTACTATCCCTAGTCTCTATCACTGATTACTATCCCTACTCCCTGTCACTGATTACTACCCCTACTCTCTATCACTGATTACTATCCCTACTCTCTATCACTGATTACTATCCCTACTCTCTATCACTGATTACTATCCCTACTCTCTATCACTGATTACTATCCCTACTCCCTATCACTGATTACTACCCCTACTCTCTATCACTGATTACTACCCCTACTCTCTATCACTGATTACTATCCCTACTCTCTATCACTGATTACTATCCCTACTCTCTATCACTGATTACTATCCCTACTCTCTATCACTGATTACTACCCCTACTCTCTATCACTGATTACTATCCCTACTCTCTATCACTGATTACTATCCCTACTCTCTATCACTAATTACTACCCCTACTCTCTATCACTGATTACTACCCCTACTCTCAATCACTGATTACTGTCCCTACTCTCTATCACTGATTACTATCCCTACTCTCTATCACTGATTACTATCCCTAGTCTCTATCACTGATTACTACCCCTACTCTCTATCACTGATTACTATCCCTACTCTCTATCACTGATTACTGTCCCTACTCTCAATCACTGATTACTATCCCTACTCTCTATCAATGATTACTATCCCTAGTCTCTATCTATTACTGATTGCTATCTCTACTCTCTATCACTAATTACTACCCCTACTCTCTATCACTGATTACTAGCCCTACTCTCTATCATTGATTACTATCCCTACTCTCTATCACTGATTACTATCCCTACTCTCTATCACTGATTACTACCCCTACTCTCTATCACTGATTACTATCCCTACTCTCTATCACTGATTACTATCCCTACTCTCTATCACTAATTACTACCCCTACTCTCTATCACTGATTACTACCCCTACTCTCAATCACTGATTACTGTCCCTACTCTCTATCACTGATTACTATCCCTACTGTCTATCACTGATTACTGTCCCTACTCTCTATCACTGATTACTATCCCTACTCTCTATCACTGATTACTGTCCCTACTCTCTATCACTGATTACTGTCCCTACTCTCTATCACTGATTACTGCCCCTACTCTCTATCACTGATTACTATCCCTAGTCTCTATCACCGATTACTGTCCCTACTCTCTATCACTGATTACTATCCCTACTCTCTATCACTGATTACTGTCCCTACTCTCTATCACTGATTACTATTCCTACTCTCTATCACTAATTACTATCCCTAGTCTCTATCACTGATTACTATCCCTACTCCCTGTCACTGATTACTACCCCTACTCTCTATCACTGATTACTATCCCTACTCTCTATCACTGATTACTATCCCTACTCTCTATCACTGATTACTATCCCTACTCTCTATCACTGATTACTATCCCTACTCCCTATCACTGATTACTACCCCTACTCTCTATCACTGATTACTACCCCTACTCTCTATCACTGATTACTATCCCTACTCTCTATCACTGATTACTATCCCTACTCTCTATCACTGATTACTATCCCTACTCTCTATCACTGATTACTACCCCTACTCTCTATCACTGATTACTATCCCTACTCTCTATCACTGATTACTATCCCTACTCTCTATCACTAATTACTACCCCTACTCTCTATCACTGATTACTACCCCTACTCTCAATCACTGATTACTATCCCTAGTCTCTATCACTGATTACTATCCCTACTCCCTGTCACTGATTACTACCCCTACTCTCTATCACTGATTACTATCCCTACTCTCTATCACTGATTACTATCCCTACTCTCTATCACTGATTACTATCCCTACTCTCTATCACTGATTACTATCCCTACTCCCTATCACTGATTACTACCCCTACTCTCTATCACTGATTACTACCCCTACTCTCTATCACTGATTACTATCCCTACTCTCTATCACTGATTACTATCCCTACTCTCTATCACTGATTACTATCCCTACTCTCTATCACTGATTACTACCCCTACTCTCTATCACTGATTACTATCCCTACTCTCTATCACTGATTACTATCCCTACTCTCTATCACTAATTACTACCCCTACTCTCTATCACTGATTACTACCCCTACTCTCAATCACTGATTACTGTCCCTACTCTCTATCACTGATTACTATCCCTACTCTCTATCACTGATTACTATCCCTAGTCTCTATCACTGATTACTACCCCTACTCTCTATCACTGATTACTATCCCTACTCTCTATCACTGATTACTGTCCCTACTCTCAATCACTGATTACTATCCCTACTCTCTATCAATGATTACTATCCCTAGTCTCTATCTATTACTGATTGCTATCTCTACTCTCTATCACTAATTACTACCCCTACTCTCTATCACTGATTACTAGCCCTACTCTCTATCATTGATTACTATCCCTACTCTCTATCACTGATTACTATCCCTACTCTCTATCACTGATTACTTATGTTCAGAAAACTACAGCCTCGTTCCGGTCCTGAAAGGCAGAAGAAAATTCCCAAATGTATCAGATTCAAAAATATTACAATTTTTTTTTATAATCATGGAATCACAAGTGAAATATACCAAAACACAGCTTAGCTTGTTGCTAATCCACCTATCGTGTCAGATTTTGAAAATATGCTTTGCAGCGAAAGCAATCCAAGCTTTTGTGAGTGTATCAATCAATGCTAGAACAGTTAGTCCCAAATTAGCATGGTCACGAAAGTCAGAAAAGCAATAAAATTCTTCGCTTACCTTTGATAATCTTCGGATGTTTGCACTCACGAGACTCCCAGTTACACACTGAATGTTATTTTTGTTCGATAAATATTACTTTTATAACAAAAGAACGCCATTTGGGTTGCGCATTATGTTTAAAAAACTACAGCCGTGTTCCGGTGCTGAAAGCCAGAAGAAAATTCCCAAACGTATCAGATTCAAAAATATTACAAAAAATATTTATAATCATGCAATGTCAAGTGAAATATACCAAAATAGAGCTTAGCTTGTTGTTAATCCACCTATCGTGTCAGATTTTGAAAATATGCTTTGCAGCAAAAGCAATCCAAGCTTTTGTTAATGTATCAATCAATGCTAGAACAGTTAGCCCCAAATTAGCATGGTCACGAAAGTCAGAAAAGCAATCAAATTAATCGCTTACCTTTGATAATCTTCGAATGTTTGCACTCACGAGACTCCCAGTTACACAATAAATGTTATTTTTGTTCGATAAATATTACTTTTATAACAAAAAACTTTGCGTAATGTTCAGAAAACCAAAGCCTCGTTCCGTTCGACAAAAATTCCCCAAAAAATCCGTAATGTTCGAAGAAACATGTCAAATGTTTTTAATATCAATCCTCAGGTTGTTTTAACAAACATAATCGATAATAATTCAACCGGACCGTAACCTATTCAATAAAAGAGAGAAAGAAAATGGAGAGCTACCCCTCTCGAGTGCAGGAACTAATCAAAGGACACCTGACTACTTTTGAAAAATCTCGCTCATTTTTCAAAATAAAGCCTGAAACTATGTCTAAAGCCTGGTCACAGCCTGAGGAAGCCATTGGAAAATGAATCTGGTTGATACCCCTTTAAATGGAAGAAAGACGGGCAAGGAAACAGATTTAAAAAAAAAGAAAATCACTTCCGGGTTAGATTTTCTCAGGCTTTCGCCTGCAGAATCAGTTTTGTTATACTCACAGACAATATTTGACAGTTTTGGAAACTTTGGAGTGTTTTCTATCCTACTCTGTAAATTATATGCATATTCTACGATCTGGACCTGAGAAATAGTCTGTTTACCTTGGGAACGTTATTTAAAAAAATAAATAATAATCTGACCCCTAGCGTCAAGAGGTTCACACACACACATCCTTAACACACACACACACATCCTTAAGTTCTGCTGATTCAGAGGGGTTGGGTCAAATGCGGAAGAGACATTTCAGTTGAAGGCATTCAGTTGTACAACTGACTAGGTATCACCTTTTCCCTGTACAACTGACTAGGTATCCCCCTTTCCCTTTACAACTGACTAGGTATCCCCCTTTCCCTTTACAACTGACTAGGTATCCCCCTTTCCCTATACAACTGACTAGGTATCCCCCTTTCCCTGTACAACTGACTAGGTATCCCCCTTTCCCTTTACAACTGACTAGGTATCCCCCCCTTTCCCTTTACAACTGACTAGGTATCCCCCTTTCCCTATACAACTGACTAGGTATCCCCCTTTCCCTGTACAACTGACTAGGTATCCCCCTTTCCCTCTACAACTGACTAGGTATCCCCGTTTCCCTGTACAACTGACTAGATACCCCCCTTTCCCTGTACAACTGACTAGGTATCCTCCTTTCCCTGTACAACTGACTAGGTATCCCCCTTTCCCTATACAACTGACTAGGTATCCCCGTTTCCCTGTACAACTGACTAGGTATCCCCCTTTCCCTATACAACTGACTAGGTATCCCCCTTTCCCTATACAACTGACTAGGTATCCCCCTTTCCCTATACAACTGACTAGGTATCCCCCTTTCCCTATACAACTGACTAGGTATCCCCCTTTCCCTTTACAACTGACTAGGTATCCCCCTTTCCAACTGACTAGGTATCCCCCTTTCCCTTTACAACTGACTAGGTATCCCCCTTTCCAACTGACTAGGTATCCCCCTTTCCAACTGACTAGGTATCCCCCTTTCCAACTGACTAGGTATCCCCCTTTCCAACTGACTAGGTATCCCCCTTTCCCTTTACAACTGACTAGGTATCCCCCTTTCCCTTTACAACTGACTAGGTATCCCCCTTTACAACTGACTAGGTATCCCCCTTTCCCTATACAACTGACTAGGTATCCCCCTTTACAACTGACTAGGTATCCCTCTTTCCCTATACAACTGACTAGGTATCCCCCTTTCCCTTTACAACTGACTAGGTATCCCTCTTTCCCTATACAACTGACTAGGTACCTCCTTTCCCTTTACAACTGACTAGGTATCCCTCTTTCCCTATACAACTGACTAGGTACCTCCTTTCCCTTTACAACTGACTAGGTATCCCTCTTTCCCTATACAACTGACTAGGTACCTCCTTTCCCTTTACAACTGACTAGGTATACCCCTTTCTCTATACAACTGACTAGGTATCCCCCTTTCCCTATACAACTGACTAGGTATCCCCCTTTCCCTGTACAACTGACTAGGTATCCCCCTTTCCCTTTACAACTGACTAGGTATCCCCCTTTCCCTTTACAACTGACTAGGTATCCCCCTTTCCCTGTACAACTGACTAGGTATCCCCCTTTCCCTGTACAACTGACTAGGTATCCCCCTTTCCCTGTACAACTGACTAGGTATCCCCCTTTCCCTTTACAACTGACTAGGTATCCCCCTTTCCCTGTACAACTGACTAGGTATCCCCCTTTCCCTTTACAACTGACTAGGTATACCCCTTTCTCTATACAACTGACTAGGTATCCCCCTTTCCCTATACAACTGACTAGGTATCCCCCTTTCCCTTTACAACTGACTAGGTATCCCCCTTTCCCTTTACAACTGACTAGGTATCCCCCTTTCCCTGTACAACTGACTAGGTATCCCCCTTTCCCTGTACAACTGACTAGGTATCCCCCTTTCCCTGTACAACTGACTAGGTATCCCCCTTTCCCTGTACAACTGACTAGGTATCCCCCTTTCCAACTGACTAGGTATCCCCCTTTCCCTATACAACTGACTAGGTATCCCCCTTTACAACTGACTAGGTATCCCCCTTTCCCTTTACAACTGACTAGGTATCCCCCTTTCCCTTTACAACTGACTAGGTATCCCCCTTTACAACTGACTAGGTATCCCCCTTTCCCTTTCCAACTGACTAGGTATCCCCCTTTCCCTATACAACTGACTAGGTATCCCCCTTTCCCTATACAACTGACTAGGTATCCCCCTTTCCCCGTACAACTGACTAGGTATCCCCCTTTCCAACTGACTAGGTATCCCCCTTTCCCTTTCCAACTGACTAGGTATCCCCCTTTCCCTATACAACTGACTAGGTATCCCCCTTTCCCTTTCCAACTGACTAGGTATCCCCCTTTCCCTTTACAACTGACTAGATATCCCCCTTTCCCTATACAACTGACTAGGTATCCCCCTTTCCCCGTACAACTGACTAGGTATCCCCCTTTCCCCGTACAACTGACTAGGTATCCCCCTTTCCCTATACAACTGACTAGGTATCCCCCTTTCCCCGTACAACTGACTAGGTATCCCCCTTTCCCTATACAACTGACTAGGTATCCCCCTTTCCCTATACAACTGACTAGGTATCCCCCTTTCCCTATACAACTGACTAGGTATCCCCCTTTCCCTTTCCAACTGACTAGGTATCCCCCTTTCCCTTTACAACTGACTAGGTATCCCCCTTTCCAACTGACTAGGTATCCCCCTTTCCCTTTCCAACTGACTAGGTATCCCCCCTTTCCCTTTCCAACTGACTAGGTATCCCCCTTTCCAACTGACTAGGTATCCCCCTTTCCCTGTACAACTGACTAGGTATCCCCCTTTCCCTATACAACTGACTAGGTATCCCCCTTTCCCTTTCCAACTGACTAGGTATCCCCCTTTCCAACTGACTAGGTATCCCCCTTTCCCTGTACAACTGACTAGGTATCCCCCTTTCCCTATACAACTGACTAGGTATCCCCCTTTCCCTATACAACTGACTAGGTATCCCCCTTTACAACTGACTAGGTATCCCTCTTTCCCTATACAACTGACTAGGTATCCCCCTTTCCCTTTACAACTGACTAGGTATCCCTCTTTCCCTATACAACTGACTAGGTACCTCCTTTCCCTTTACAACTGACTAGGTATCCCTCTTTCCCTATACAACTGACTAGGTACCTCCTTTCCCTTTACAACTGACTAGGTATCCCTCTTTCCCTATACAACTGACTAGGTACCTCCTTTCCCTTTACAACTGACTAGGTATACCCCTTTCTCTATACAACTGACTAGGTATCCCCCTTTCCCTTTACAACTGACTAGGTATCCCCCTTTCCCTATACAACTGACTAGGTATCCCCCTTTCCCTCTACAACTGACTAGGTATCCCCGTTTCCCTGTACAACTGACTAGATACCCCCCTTTCCCTGTACAACTGACTAGGTATCCTCCTTTCCCTGTACAACTGACTAGGTATCCCCCTTTCCCTATACAACTGACTAGGTATCCCCGTTTCCCTGTACAACTGACTAGGTATCCCCCTTTCCCTGTACAACTGACTAGATATCCCCCTTTCCCTATACAACTGACTAGGTATCCCCCTTTCCCTGTACAACTGACTAGATATCCCCCTTTCCCTATACAACTGACTAGGTATCCCCCTTTCCCTGTACAACTGACTAGATATCCCCCTTTCCCTATACAACTGACTAGGTATCCCCCTTTCCCTATACAACTGACTAGGTATCCCCCTTTCCCTATACAACTGACTAGGTATCCCCCTTTCCCTATACAACTGACTAGGTATCCCCCTTTCCCTATACAACTGACTAGGTATCCCCCTTTCCCTTTACAACTGACTAGGTATCCCCCTTTCCAACTGACTAGGTATCCCCCTTTCCAACTGACTAGGTATCCCCCTTTCCCTTTACAACTGACTAGGTATCCCCCTTTCCAACTGACTAGGTATCCCCCTTTCCAACTGACTAGGTATCCCCCTTTCCAACTGACTAGGTATCCCCCTTTCCAACTGACTAGGTATCCCCCTTTCCCTTTACAACTGACTAGGTATCCCCCTTTACAACTGACTAGGTATCCCCCTTTCCCTATACAACTGACTAGGTATCCCCCTTTACAACTGACTAGGTATCCCTCTTTCCCTATACAACTGACTAGGTATCCCCCTTTCCCTTTACAACTGACTAGGTATCCCTCTTTCCCTATACAACTGACTAGGTACCTCCTTTCCCTTTACAACTGACTAGGTATCCCTCTTTCCCTATACAACTGACTAGGTACCTCCTTTCCCTTTACAACTGACTAGGTATCCCTCTTTCCCTATACAACTGACTAGGTACCTCCTTTCCCTTTACAACTGACTAGGTATACCCCTTTCTCTATACAACTGACTAGGTATCCCCCTTTCCCTTTACAACTGACTAGGTATCCCCCTTTCCCTTTACAACTGACTAGGTATCCCCCTTTCCCTTTACAACTGACTAGGTATCCCCCTTTCCCTTTACAACTGACTAGGTATCCCCCTTTCCCTGTACAACTGACTAGGTATCCCCCTTTCCCTGTACAACTGACTAGGTATCCCCCTTTCCCTGTACAACTGACTAGGTATCCCCCTTTCCCTATACAACTGACTAGGTATCCCCCTTTCCCTTTACAACTGACTAGGTATCCCCCTTTCCCTGTACAACTGACTAGGTATCCCCCTTTCCCTGTACAACTGACTAGGTATCCCCCTTTCCCTGTACAACTGACTAGGTATCCCCCTTTCCCTGTACAACTGACTAGGTATCCCCCTTTCCCTGTACAACTGACTAGGTATCCCCCTTTCCAACTGACTAGGTATCCCCCTTTCCCTATACAACTGACTAGGTATCCCCCTTTACAACTGACTAGGTATCCCCCTTTCCCTTTACAACTGACTAGGTATCCCCCTTTCCCTTTACAACTGACTAGGTATCCCCCTTTACAACTGACTAGGTATCCCCCTTTCCCTTTCCAACTGACTAGGTATCCCCCTTTCCCTATACAACTGACTAGGTATCCCCCTTTCCCTATACAACTGACTAGGTATCCCCCTTTCCCCGTACAACTGACTAGGTATCCCCCTTTCCAACTGACTAGGTATCCCCCTTTCCCTTTCCAACTGACTAGGTATCCCCCTTTCCCTATACAACTGACTAGGTATCCCCCTTTCCCCGTACAACTGACTAGGTATCCCCCTTTCCCTATACAACTGACTAGGTATCCCCCTTTCCCTATACAACTGACTAGGTATCCCCCTTTCCCTTTCCAACTGACTAGGTATCCCCTTTCCCTTTACAACTGACTAGGTATCCCCCTTTCCCTTTACAACTGACTAGATATCCCCCTTTCCCTATACAACTGACTAGGTATCCCCCTTTCCCCGTACAACTGACTAGGTATCCCCCTTTCCCCGTACAACTGACTAGGTATCCCCCTTTCCCTATACAACTGACTAGGTATCCCCCTTTCCCCGTACAACTGACTAGGTATCCCCCTTTCCCTATACAACTGACTAGGTATCCCCCTTTCCCTATACAACTGACTAGGTATCCCCCTTTCCCTATACAACTGACTAGGTATCCCCCTTTCCCTATACAACTGACTAGGTATCCCCCTTTCCCTTTCCAACTGACTAGGTATCCCCCTTTCCCTTTACAACTGACTAGGTATCCCCCTTTCCCTATACAACTGACTAGGTATCCCCCTTTCCCTTTACAACTGACTAGGTATCCCCCTTTCCCTATACAACTGACTAGGTATCCCCCTTTCCAACTGACTAGGTATCCCCCTTTCCCTTTACAACTGACTAGGTATCCCCCTTTCCCTTTACAACTGACTAGGTATCCCCCTTTCCCTATACAACTGACTAGGTATCCCCCTTTCCCTTTACAACTGACTAGGTATCCCCCTTTCCCTTTACAACTGACTAGGTATCCCCCTTTCCCTATACAACTGACTAGGTATCCCCCTTTCCCTTTCCAACTGACTAGGTATCCCCCTTTCCCTTTACAACTGACTAGGTATCCCCCTTTCCAACTGACTAGGTATCCCCCTTTCCCTTTCCAACTGACTAGGTATCCCCCCTTTCCCTTTCCAACTGACTAGGTATCCCCCTTTCCAACTGACTAGGTATCCCCCTTTCCCTGTACAACTGACTAGGTATCCCCCTTTCCCTATACAACTGACTAGGTATCCCCCTTTCCCTTTCCAACTGACTAGGTATCCCCCTTTCCAACTGACTAGGTATCCCCCTTTCCCTGTACAACTGACTAGGTATCCCCCTTTCCCTATACAACTGACTAGGTATCCCCCTTTCCCTATACAACTGACTAGGTATCCCCCTTTACAACTGACTAGGTATCCCTCTTTCCCTATACAACTGACTAGGTATCCCCCTTTCCCTTTACAACTGACTAGGTATCCCTCTTTCCCTATACAACTGACTAGGTACCTCCTTTCCCTTTACAACTGACTAGGTATCCCTCTTTCCCTATACAACTGACTAGGTACCTCCTTTCCCTTTACAACTGACTAGGTATCCCTCTTTCCCTATACAACTGACTAGGTACCTCCTTTCCCTTTACAACTGACTAGGTATACCCCTTTCTCTATACAACTGACTAGGTATCCCCCTTTCCCTTTACAACTGACTAGGTATCCCCCTTTCCCTATACAACTGACTAGGTATCCCCCTTTCCCTATACAACTGACTAGGTATCCCCCTTTCCCTATACAACTGACTAGGTATCCCCCTTTCCCTTTACAACTGACTAGGTATCCCCCTTTCCCTTTACAACTGACTAGGTATCCCCCTTTCCCTTTACAACTGACTAGGTATCCCCCTTTCCCTATACAACTGACTAGGTATCCCCCTTTCCCTATACAACTGACTAGGTATCCCCCTTTCCCTATACAACTGACTAGGTATCCCCCTTTCCCTATACAACTGACTAGGTATCCCCCTTTCCCTTTACAACTGACTAGGTATCCCTCTTTCCCTATACAACTGACTAGGTATCCCCCTTTCCCTTTTCAACTGACTAGGTATCCCCCTTTCCCTTTACAACTGACTAGGTATCCCCCCTTTCCCTTTACAACTGACTAGGTATCCCCCTTTCCAACTGACTAGATATCCCCCTTTCCCTTTACAACTGACTAGGTATCCCCCTTTCCCTTTTCAACTGACTAGGTATCCCCCTTTCCCTTTTCAACTGACTAGGTATCCCCCTTTCCCTTTACAACTGACTAGGTATCCCCCTTTCCCTTTACAACTGACTAGGTATCCCTCTTTCCCTATACAACTGACTAGGTACCTCCTTTCCCTTTACAACTGACTAGGTATCCCTCTTTCCCTATACAACTGACTAGGTACCTCCTTTCCCTTTACAACTGACTAGGTATCCCTCTTTCCCTATACAACTGACTAGGTACCTCCTTTCCCTTTACAACTGACTAGGTATACCCCTTTCTCTATACAACTGACTAGGTATCCCCCTTTCCCTTTACAACTGACTAGGTATCCCCCTTTCCCTATACAACTGACTAGGTATCCCCCTTTCCCTATACAACTGACTAGGTATCCCCCTTTCCCTATACAACTGACTAGGTATCCCCCTTTCTCTTTACAACTGACTAGGTATCCCCCTTTCCCTGTACAACTGACTAGGTATCCCCCTTTCCCTGTACAACTGACTAGGTATCCCCCTTTCTCTTTACAACTGACTAGGTATCCCCCTTTCCCTTTACAACTGACTAGGTATCCCCCTTTCCCTATACAACTGACTAGGTATCCCCCTTTCCCTATACAACTGACTAGGTATCCCCCTTTCCCTATACAACTGACTAGGTATCCCCCTTTACAACTGACTAGGTATCCCCCTTTCCCTATACAACTGACTAGATATCCCCCTTTCCCTATACAACTGACTAGGTATCCCCCTTTCCCTTACCCTTAAGACATACACATGTCCTTAAGTCTAACACTACACATTTGATTAGAGGTTAATTCAAATAATCGCTTATTGAATTGAAATTCTTAACATTTTCTCTGACTGGTTGTTGTGTCTGTGTTAATTCACTCTTGTTTTTAAAGACTTGCGCATGTCTGTGCAAGCAACAGTATCAATTCTGTGAAGCTTAGCGCGAAAGAAATGTGTGTGTGTTTGTGTTTGTTGATGCAAAGTAAATGACAACCAATGTTTAGAGAGCAAACAAAAGGGAGGGATGAACAAAACATTTTCCAGAGGTGAGGAGGAGAGAAAGGGGGAAAGGAAGCGAGGGGAACAGGAAGCGAGGGCAACAGGACATTGAGGGGGACAGGAAGAGAGGGGAACAGGAAGAGAGGGGAACAGGATGAGAGGGGAACAGGAAGAGAGGGGAACAGGAAGAGAGGGGAACAGGAAGAGAGGTGAACAGGAAGAGAGGGGAACAGGAAGAGAGGGGAACAGGAAGCGAGGGGAACAGGAAGAGAGGGGAACAGGAAGAGAGGGGAACAGGAAGAGCGGGGA
The DNA here is from genome assembly GCF_029448725.1 of Salvelinus fontinalis. Classification (NCBI taxonomy): domain Eukaryota; kingdom Metazoa; phylum Chordata; class Actinopteri; order Salmoniformes; family Salmonidae; genus Salvelinus; species Salvelinus fontinalis. The sequence continues at coordinate 11,104,874 of NC_074679.1, read as the reverse complement.
ACAGGATGAGCGGGGAACAGGAAGAGAGGGGAACAGGAAGAGAGGGGAACAGGAAGAGAGGGGAACAGGAAGAGAGGGGAACAGGAAGAGAGGGGAACAGGAAGAGCGGGGAACAGGAAGAGAGGGGAACAGGAAGAGCGGGGAACAGGATGAGCGGGGAACAGGAAGAGAGGGGAACAGGAAGAGAGGGGAACAGGAAGAGAGGGGAACAGGAAGAGAGGGGAACAGGAGGGGAACAGGAAGAGAAGGGAACAGGAAGAGAAGGGAACAGGAAGAGAGGGGAACAGGAAGAGAGGAGCACAGGAAGAGAGGGGAACAGGAAGAGAGGGGCACAGGAAGAAAGGGGAACAGGAAGAGAGGGGAACAGGAAAGATGGGAACAGGAATAGAGGAGAACAGGAAGAGAGGGACACAGGAAGAGAGGGACACAGGAAGAGAGTGGCACAGGAAAGAGGGGAACAGGAAAGAGGGGAACAGGAAGAGAGGGGCACAGGAAGAGAGGGGAATTTGGAAAGAGGGGCAGAGAAAAGAAAGGGGTGAATGTTAGGTTGAAGAAATAAGGTTGAAACAACAGTGAGTGTATTATGAATATGTTTTCGAAGCAGGTTTAGACTGGACATGCCCCAATCTTTACATGACAGTAACACCACCGCCCTAACCCCTAGTTGAGGTAGATTATGGTCGGGATTCAAAGGTTTTGAACTGTCTGTCCTAGATCTAGGAGACATAAGAAAAGCTCAAGAATTATTTGGATAATTTTGGATGCATACTTCACCCTTTTTTTGTGGGGCACAAAACTACTTCCTTACCTTCATTAATGTTTTTAAACCGGTACCGGGTTACCGTCAGACGAGTCCCCAGACACACCTGGGGGTTGTAGAACAAAACGGAGAGTCTCATCTTTACGTAGTATTCGTTATGTAGGTCAAACAGTTGGGATACAACAGACGTTTTCGTGAGAAGATTTACGGGGATGTCTCACGGTCTGATAAACAGCGTCGTAGCTCCGCCACTTTCCGGATTGAGACACAACTCACACAAGAAAACAGATATCTTAAACAGACACATTGTAATGTAATATGTTGATTTTAATAGTGGGAGGACCTACCCTCCTCATTGATATAAAGCGTAGCGAGGGGGCTGGAACAAGTGCAATTGATGATAACCAATCTGTGCTTCTGCTTCTACTTTTACAGAGAATGTCTAAATGTAAGGTTTGTTGAAACTATTCGATTGGCTGAACTGAAAGACGGAGGTCGACTGGAAGCATCCACGTTCTTTCTCCCTTTCTCACGACAGGATCTCTCATTCCTCATCTCAAAGCCATCTGTTCATATTTTACTGAGAAGGAGCTCACTGTCCTCCCTCCCTCCCTCCCTCCCTCCCTCCCTCCCTCCCTCCCTCCCTCCCTCCCTCCCTCCCTCCCTCCCCCTCCTCTCTCTCTCTAATACACACATAACCTCCCTCCCCCCGTCACCCCTCACACATAGGATCCCACTATGCCTTCCCAATCTCTCCCTCCTCCCCTCTTCCCTTGTTCATTAGAAAGTAAAAGCTTTTCCCTAAATCTTCTTCCTCTGTGGCTTGGTAGGGTCAAGGCTTTAATATCCACGCCACACAGACACGCCCATTGGCATATGGCAGGAGAAAGCAAGCATCTGTTCCTTGAGAAGGATTTGTGTTGCCATTCTGTGCCAAGTCTCCACACTGAGGGCCAGTCGCTGGGCCAGTCGCTGGGCCAGTCGCTGGGCCAGCCTAGCAGAGCAGGAAACTGGGCCAGTCGCTGGGCCAGCCTAGCAGAGCAGGAAACTGGGCCAGCCTAGCAGAGCAGGAAACTGGGCCAGCCTAGCGGAGCAGGAAACTGGGCCAGTCGCTGGGCCAGCCTAGCAGAGCAGGAAACTGGGCCAGTCGCTGGGCCAGCCTAGCAGAGCAGGAAACTGGGCCAGTCGCTGGGCCAGCCTAGCGGAGCAGGAAACTGGGCCAGTCGCTGGGCCAGCCTAGCGGAGCAGGAAACTGGGCCAGTCGCTGGGCCAGCCTAGCAGAGCAGGAAACTGGGCCAGTCGCTGGGCCAGCCTAGCGGAGCAGGAAACTGGGCCAGTCGCTGGGCCAGCCTAGCAGAGCAGGAAACTGGGCCAGTCGCTGGGCCAGCCTAGCAGAGCAGGAAACTGGGCCAGCCTAGCAGATCAGGAAACTGGGCCAGTCGCTGGGCCAGCCTAGCAGAGCAGGAAACTGGGCCAGTCGCTGGGCCAGCCTAGCGGAGCAGGAAACTGGGCCAGTCGCTGGGCCAGCCTAGCGGAGCAGGAAACTGGGCCAGTCGCTGGGCCAGCCTAGCAGAGCAGGAAACTGGGCCAGTCGCTGGGCCAGCCTAGCGGAGCAGGAAACTGGGCCAGTCACTGGGCCAGCCTAGCAGAGCAGGAAACTGGGCCAGTCACTGGGCCAGCCTAGCGGAGCAGGAAACTGGGCCAGCCTAGCAGATCAGGAAACTGGGCCAGAAACCAAAGGGTTGCTGGTTCAAATCTGAAAAGAGAATTAAAGGACTTAGATGTCCTGGAGGAGGATTGACATTGCTGCACTGCGATATATATATACTGTATATAGATACAGAGAGAGAGAGAGAGAGAGAGAGAGAGAGAAGAGAGAGAGAGAGAGAGAGTGAGACAGAGAGAGAGAGAGAGAGAGAGAGAGAGAGAGAGAGAGAGAGAGAGAGAGAGAGAGAGAGAGAGAGAGAGAGAGAGAGAAGAGAGAGAGAGAGAGAGTGAGACAGAGAGAGAGAGAGAGTGAGACAGAGAGAGAGAGATAGAGAGCGAGAGAGAGAGAGAGTGAGAGAGCGAGAGAGAGAGAGAGTGAGAGAAAGAGAGAGACAGAGAGAGAGAGCAAGAGAGAGAGAGAAAGAGAGAGAGAGAGCGAAATAGCAGTGTCCATCGGTGTGGATAAAGAGGTCTGTTAAAGTGCTACTAAGTGTTGTCTAGCTTGTGGGTGATGTTGTAAAGGAGATGCGATCTGGCCACATCCTGAACTTCCTGTTCCAAGTGTTGTCATCATCTAGCCAAGTTAAAAAGTCTGAAGCCCAGCCTAGTTCTACAATTTATAATCTTGACATTAACCTTAACCCTGACAGTAACCCTGACATTAACCCTGATATTAACCCTGACATTAACATTAACCCTGATATTAACCCTGATATTAACCCTGATATTAACATTAACCCTGATATTAACCCTGATATTAACCCTGATATTAACTTTAACCCTGACATTAACCCTGATATTAACCCTGATATTAACCCTGACATTAACCCTGATATTAACCCTGACATTAACCCTGATATTAACCCTGACATTAACATTAACCCTGACATTAACCCTGATATTAACCCTGACATTAACCCTGACATTAACCCTGATATTAACCCTGATATTAACCCTGATATTAACCCTGATATTAACCCTGATATTAACATTAACCCTGATATTAACCCTGATATTAACCCTGATATTAGCCCTGATATTAACCCTGATATTAACATTAACCCTGACATTAACCCTGATATTAACCCTGATATTAACCCTGATATTAACCCTGATATTAACATTAACCCTGACATTAACCCTGATATTAACCCTGATATTAACCCTGATATTAACCCTGATATTAACCCCGATATTAACATTAACCCTGACATTAACCCTGACATTAACCCTGATATAAACATTAACCCTGACATTAACCCTGATATTAACCCTGATATTAACCCTGATATTAACCCTGACATTAACCCTGATATTAACCCTGACATTAACCCTGATATTAACCCTGATATTAACCCTGATATTAACATTAACCCTGACATTAACCCTGATATTAACCCTGATATAAACCCTGACATTAACATTAACAATGACATTAACCCTGACATTAATATTAACCCTGATATTAACCCTGATATTAACCCTGATATTAAACCTGATATTAACCCTGATATTAACCCTGATATTAACCCTGACATCAACCCTGATTTTAACATTAACCCTGACATTAACCCTGATATTAACCCTGACATTAACCCTGATATTAACCCTGATATTAACATTAACCCTGACATTAACCCTGATATTAACCCTGACATTAACCCTGATATTAACCCTGATATTAACCCTGATATTAACCCTGATATTAACCCTGATATTAACATTAACCCTGACATTAACCCTGATATTAACCCTGATATTAACCCTGATATTAACATTAACCCTGACATTAACCCTGATATTAACCCTGATATTAACATTAACCCTGATATTAACCCTGATATTAACCCTGATATTAACATTAACCCTGACATTAACCCTGACATTAACCCTGATATTAACCCAGACATTAACCCTGATATTAACCCTGACATTAACCCTGATATTAACCCTGATATTAACATTAACCCTGATATTAACCCTGATATTAACATTAACCCTGATATTAACCCTGATATTAACCCTGATATTAACATTAACCCTGATATTAACCCTGATATTAACCCTGACATTAACCCTGATATTAACCCTGATATTAACCCTGATATTAACCCTGACATTAACCCTGATATAAACCCTGACATTAACATTAACCCTGACATTAATATTAACCCTGATATTAACCCTGATATTAACCCTGATATTAAACCTGATATTAACCCTGATATTAACCCTGATATTAACATTAACCCTGACATTAACCCTGATATTAACCCTGATATTAACCCTGATATTAACCCTGACATTAACCCTGACATTAACCCTGACATTAACCCTGATATTAACCCTGATATTAACCCTGACATTAACCCTGATATTAACCCTGACATTAACATTAACCCTGATATTAACCCTGACATTAACCCTGATGTTAACCCTGATATTAACCCTGATATTAACCCTGATATTAACCCTGATATTAACCCTGACATTAACCCTGACATTAACCCTGATATTAACCCTGATATTAACATTAACCCTGATATTAACCCTGACATTAATATTAACCCTGATATTAACCCTGATATTAACCCTGATATTAACCCTGACATTAACCCTGATATTAACCCTGACATCAACCCTGATATTTACCCTGATATTAACCCTGATATTAACATTAACCCTGATATTAACATTAACCCTGACATTAACCCTGATATTAACCCTAATATTAACCCTGACATTAACCCTGATATTAACCCTGATATTAACCCTGACATTATCCCTGATATTAACCCTGATATTAACCCTGATATTAACCCTGACATTAACCCTGATATTAACCCTGACATTAACCCTGATATTAACCCTGATATTAACCCTGACATTAACCCTGATATTAACCCTGATATTAACCCTGACATTAACCCTGACATTAACCCTGACATTAACCCTGACATCAACCCTGATATTAACCCTGATATTAACCCTGATATTAACATTAACCCTGATATTAACATTAACCCTGACATTAACCCTGATATTAACCCTGATATTAACCGTGACATTAAGCCTGATATTAACCCTGATATTAACATTAACCCTGATATTAACCCTGATATTAACCCTGACATTAACCCTGATATTAACCCTGATATTAACCCTGATATTAACCCTGACATTAACCCTGATATAAACCCTGACATTAACATTAACCCTGACATTAATATTAACCCTGATATTAACCCTGATATTAACCCTGATATTAAACCTGATATTAACCCTGATTTTAACCCTGATATTAACATTAACCCTGACATTAACCCTGATATTAACCCTGATATTAACCCTGATATTAACCCTGACATTAACCCTGACATTAACCCTGACATTAACCCTGATATTAACCCTGATATTAACCCTGACATTAACCCTGATATTAACCCTGACATTAACATTAACCCTGATATTAACCCTGACATTAACCCTGATATTAACCCTGATATTAACCCTGATATTAACCCTGATATTAACCCTGATATTAACCCTGACATTAACCCTGACATTAACCCTGATATTAACCCTGATATTAACATTAACCCTGATATTAACCCTGACATTAATATTAACCCTGATATTAACCCTGATATTAACCCTGATATTAACCCTGACATTAACCCTGACATTAACCCTGACATCAACCCTGATATTAACCCTGATATTAACCCTGATATTAACATTAACCCTGATATTAACATTAACCCTGACATTAACCCTGATATTAACCCTGATATTAACCCTGACATTAACCCTGATATTAACCCTGATATTAACCCTGACATTAACCCTGATATTAACCCTGATATTAACCCTGATATTAACCCTGACATTAACCCTGATATTAACCCTGACATTAACCCTGATATTAACCCTGATATTAACCCTGACATTAACCCTGATATTAACCCTGATATTAACCCTGACATTAACCCTGACATTAACCCTGACATTAACCCTGACATCAACCCTGATATTAACCCTGATATTAACCCTGATATTAACATTAACCCTGATATTAACATTAACCCTGACATTAACCCTGATATTAACCCTGATATTAACCCTGACATTAACCCTGATATTAACCCTGATATTAACCCTGACATTAACCCTGACATTAACCCTGATATTAACCCTGATATTAACCCTGATATTAACCCTGATATTAACATTAACCCTGACATTAACCCTGATATTAACCCTGATATTAACCCTGATATTAACATTAACCCTGACATTAACCCTGATATTAACCCTGACATTAACCCTGATATTAACCCTGACATTAGCCCTGATATTAACCCTGATATTAACCCTGATATTAACCCTGATATTAACCCTGATATTAACCCTGACATTAACCCTGACATTAACCCTGATATTAACCCTGATATTAACCCTGACATTAACCCTGATATTAACCCTGATATTAACCCTGATTATAACCCTGATATTAAAACCTGATATTAACCCTGACATTAACCCTGACATTAACCCTGATATTAACCCTGATATTAACCCTGATATTAACCCTGATATTAACCCTGACATTAACCCTGACATTAACCCTGACATTAACATTAACCCTGATATTAACCCTGACATTAACCCTGACATTAACCCTGATATTAACCCTGATATTAACCCTGACATTAACCCTGACATTAACCCTGATATTAACCCTGATATTAACCCTGATATTAACCCTGATATTAACCCTGACATTAACATTAACCCTGACATTAACATTAACCCTGATATTAACCCTGACATTAACCCTGATATTAACCCTGACATTAACCCTGACATTAACATTAACCCTGACATTAACATTAACCCTGATATTAACCCTGACATTAACCCTGACATTAACATTAACCCTGATATTAACCCTGACATTAACCCTGACATCAACCCTGATATTAACCCTGATATTAACCCTGATATTAACCCTGACAGTAACCCTGATATTAACCCTGATATTAACCCTGACATTAACCCTGACATTAACATTAACCCTGATATTAACCCTGATATTAACCCTGACATTAACCCTGACATTAACCCTGATATTAACCCTGACATTAACCCTGATATTAACCCTGATATTAACCCTGATATTAACCCTGATATTAACATTAACCCTGACATTAACCCTGACATTAACCCTGACATTAACCCTGATATTAACATTAACCCTGACATTAACCCTGATATTAACATTAACCCTGATATTAACCCTGACATTAATCCTGACATTAACCCTGACATTAACCCTGACATTAACCCTGATATTAACCCTGACATTAACCCTGACATTAACCCTGATATTAACCCTGATATTAACCCTTACATTAACCCTGACATTAACATTAACCCTGACATTAACCCTGACATTAACCCTGACATTAACATTAACCCTGATATTAACCCTGACATTAACCCTGACATTAACCCTGACATTAACCCTGATATTAACATTAACCCTGATATTAACCCTGATATTAACATTAACCCTGATATTAACCCTGACATTAACATTAACCCTGATATTAACCCTGACATTAACCCTGACATTAACCCTGACATTAACATTAACCCTGACATTAACATTAACCCTGACATTAACCCTGACATTAACCCTGACATTAACATTAACCCTGATATTAACCCTGATATTAACCCTGATATTAACATTAACCCTGATATTAACCCTGATATTAACATTAACCCTGATATTAACCCTGACATTACCCTGATATTAACCCTGACATTAACATTAACCCTGATATTAACCCTGATATTAACATTAACCCTGATATTAACCCTGACATTAACCCTGACATTAACCCTGACATTAACCCTGACATCAACCCTGATATTAACCCTGATATTAACATTAACCCTGATATTAACATTAACCCTGACATTAACCCTGATATTAACCCTGATATTAACCCTGACATTAACCCTGATATTAACCCTGATATTAACCCTGACATTAACCCTGACATTAACCCTGATATTAACCCTGATATTAACCCTGATATTAACCCTGATATTAACATTAACCCTGACATTAACCCTGATATTAACCCTGATATTAACCCTGATATTAACATTAACCCTGACATTAACCCTGATATTAACCCTGACATTAACCCTGATATTAACCCTGACATTAGCCCTGATATTAACCCTGATATTAACCCTGATATTAACCCTGATATTAACCCTGATATTAACCCTGACATTAACCCTGACATTAACCCTGATATTAACCCTGATATTAACCCTGACATTAACCCTGATATTAACCCTGATATTAACCCTGATTATAACCCTGATATTAAAACCTGATATTAACCCTGACATTAACCCTGACATTAACCCTGATATTAACCCTGATATTAACCCTGATATTAACCCTGATATTAACCCTGACATTAACCCTGACATTAACCCTGACATTAACATTAACCCTGATATTAACCCTGACATTAACCCTGACATTAACCCTGATATTAACCCTGATATTAACCCTGACATTAACCCTGACATTAACCCTGATATTAACCCTGATATTAACCCTGATATTAACCCTGATATTAACCCTGACATTAACATTAACCCTGACATTAACATTAACCCTGATATTAACCCTGACATTAACCCTGATATTAACCCTGACATTAACCCTGACATTAACATTAACCCTGACATTAACATTAACCCTGATATTAACCCTGACATTAACCCTGACATTAACATTAACCCTGATATTAACCCTGACATTAACCCTGACATCAACCCTGATATTAACCCTGATATTAACCCTGATATTAACCCTGACAGTAACCCTGATATTAACCCTGATATTAACCCTGACATTAACCCTGACATTAACATTAACCCTGATATTAACCCTGATATTAACCCTGACATTAACCCTGACATTAACCCTGATATTAACCCTGACATTAACCCTGATATTAACCCTGATATTAACCCTGATATTAACCCTGATATTAACATTAACCCTGACATTAACCCTGACATTAACCCTGACATTAACCCTGATATTAACATTAACCCTGACATTAACCCTGATATTAACATTAACCCTGATATTAACCCTGACATTAATCCTGACATTAACCCTGACATTAACCCTGACATTAACCCTGATATTAACCCTGACATTAACCCTGACATTAACCCTGATATTAACCCTGATATTAACCCTTACATTAACCCTGACATTAACATTAACCCTGACATTAACCCTGACATTAACCCTGACATTAACATTAACCCTGATATTAACCCTGACATTAACCCTGACATTAACCCTGACATTAACCCTGATATTAACATTAACCCTGATATTAACCCTGATATTAACATTAACCCTGATATTAACCCTGACATTAACATTAACCCTGATATTAACCCTGACATTAACCCTGACATTAACCCTGACATTAACATTAACCCTGACATTAACATTAACCCTGACATTAACCCTGACATTAACCCTGACATTAACATTAACCCTGATATTAACCCTGATATTAACCCTGATATTAACATTAACCCTGATATTAACCCTGATATTAACATTAACCCTGATATTAACCCTGACATTACCCTGATATTAACCCTGACATTAACATTAACCCTGATATTAACCCTGATATTAACATTAACCCTGATATTAACCCTGACATTAACCCTGACATTAACCCTGACATTAACCCTGACATCAACCCTGATATTAACCCTGATATTAACATTAACCCTGATATTAACATTAACCCTGACATTAACCCTGATATTAACCCTGATATTAACCCTGACATTAACCCTGATATTAACCCTGATATTAACCCTGACATTAACCCTGACATTAACCCTGATATTAACCCTGATATTAACCCTGATATTAACCCTGATATTAACATTAACCCTGACATTAACCCTGATATTAACCCTGATATTAACCCTGATATTAACATTAACCCTGACATTAACCCTGATATTAACCCTGACATTAACCCTGATATTAACCCTGACATTAGCCCTGATATTAACCCTGATATTAACCCTGATATTAACCCTGATATTAACCCTGATATTAACCCTGACATTAACCCTGACATTAACCCTGATATTAACCCTGATATTAACCCTGACATTAACCCTGATATTAACCCTGATATTAACCCTGATTATAACCCTGATATTAAAACCTGATATTAACCCTGACATTAACCCTGACATTAACCCTGATATTAACCCTGATATTAACCCTGATATTAACCCTGATATTAACCCTGACATTAACCCTGACATTAACCCTGACATTAACATTAACCCTGATATTAACCCTGACATTAACCCTGACATTAACCCTGATATTAACCCTGATATTAACCCTGACATTAACCCTGACATTAACCCTGATATTAACCCTGATATTAACCCTGATATTAACCCTGATATTAACCCTGACATTAACATTAACCCTGACATTAACATTAACCCTGATATTAACCCTGACATTAACCCTGATATTAACCCTGACATTAACCCTGACATTAACATTAACCCTGACATTAACATTAACCCTGATATTAACCCTGACATTAACCCTGACATTAACATTAACCCTGATATTAACCCTGACATTAACCCTGACATCAACCCTGATATTAACCCTGATATTAACCCTGATATTAACCCTGACAGTAACCCTGATATTAACCCTGATATTAACCCTGACATTAACCCTGACATTAACATTAACCCTGATATTAACCCTGATATTAACCCTGACATTAACCCTGACATTAACCCTGATATTAACCCTGACATTAACCCTGATATTAACCCTGATATTAACCCTGATATTAACCCTGATATTAACATTAACCCTGACATTAACCCTGACATTAACCCTGACATTAACCCTGATATTAACATTAACCCTGACATTAACCCTGATATTAACATTAACCCTGATATTAACCCTGACATTAATCCTGACATTAACCCTGACATTAACCCTGACATTAACCCGGATATTAACCCTGACATTAACCCTGACATTAACCCTGATATTAACCCTGATATTAACCCTTACATTAACCCTGACATTAACATTAACCCTGACATTAACCCTGACATTAACATTAACCCTGATATTAACCCTGACATTAACCCTGACATTAACCCTGACATTAACCCTGATATTAACATTAACCCTGATATTAACCCTGATATTAACATTAACCCTGATATTAACCCTGACATTAACATTAACCCTGATATTAACCCTGACATTAACCCTGACATTAACCCTGACATTAACATTAACCCTGACATTAACATTAACCCTGACATTAACCCTGACATTAACCCTGACATTAACATTAACCCTGATATTAACCCTGATATTAACCCTGATATTAACATTAACCCTGATATTAACCCTGATATTAACATTAACCCTGATATTAACCCTGACATTACCCTGATATTAACCCTGACATTAACATTAACCCTGATATTAACCCTGATATTAACATTAACCCTGATATTAACCCTGACATTAACCCTGATATTAACCCTGATATTAACCCTGACATTAACCCTGACATTAACCCTGATATTAACCCTGATATTAACCCTGATATTAACCCTGATATTAACCCTGACATTAACCCTGATATTAACCCTGACATTAACCCTGATATTAACCCTGATATTAACCCTGATATTAACATTAACCCTGACATTAACCCTGACATTAACCCTGATATTAACCCTGATATTAACATTAACCCTGATATTAACCCTGACATTAACATTAACCCTGATATTAACCCTGATATTAACATTAACCCTGACATCAACCCTGATATTAACATTAACCCTGACATCAACCCTGACATTAACCCTGATATTAACCCTGATATTAACCCTGACATTAACCCTGATATTAACCCTGACATCAACCCTGACATTAACCCTGATATTAACCCTGACATTAACCCTGATATTAACCCTGATATTAACCCTGATATTAACCCTGACATTAACCCTGATATTAACCCTAATATTAACCCTGATATTAACCCTGATATTAACCCTGACATTAACCCTGACATCAACCCTGATATTAACCCTGATATTAACCCTGATATTAACATTAACCCTGACATTAACCCTGATATTAACCCTGATATTAACCCTGACATTAACCCTGATATTAACCCTAATATTAACCCTGATATTAACCCTGACATTAACCCTGACATTAACCCTGACATTAACCCTGACATTAACCCTGACATCAACCCTGACATTAACCCTGACATTAACCCTGATATTAACCCTGAAATCAACCCTGACATTAACCCTGATATTAACATTAACCCTGATATTAACCCTGATATTAACCCTGACATTAACCCTGATATTAACCCTGATATTAACCCTAATATTAACATTAACCCTGATATTAACCCTGACATTAACCCTGACATTAACCCTGATATTAACCCTGACATTAACCCTGATATAAACATTAACACTGACCTTAACCCTGATATTAACCCTGATATTAACCCTGATATTAACATTAACCCTGACATTAACCCTGATATTAACCCTGACATTAACCCTAATATTAACCCTGACATTAACCCTGACATTAACCCTGATATTAACCCTGATATTAACCCTGATATTAACCCTGATATTAACCCTGACATTAACCCTGACATTAACCCTGATATTAACCCTGACATTAACCCTGACATTAACATTAACCCTGACATTAACCCTGATATTAACCCTGATATTAACCCTGAAATAAACCCTGATATTAACCCTGATATTAACCCTGACATTAACCCTGACATTAACCCTGATATTAACCCTGATATTAACCCTGAAATAAACCCTGATATTAACATTAACCCTGACATTAACCCTGATATTAACCCTGATATTAACCCTGACATTAACATTAACCCTGACATTAACCCTGATATTAACCCTGATATTAACCCTGAAATAAACCCTGATATTAACCCTGACATTAACCCTGACATTAACCCTGATATTAACCCTGACATTAACCCTGACATTAACCCTGACATTAACCATGATATTAACCCTGATATTAACCCTGATATTAACCCTGATATTAACCCTGACATTAACCCTGATATTAAACCTGATATTAACCCTGACATTAACATTAACCCTGATATTAACCCTGATATTAACATTAACCCTGACATTAACCCTGATATTAACCCTGATATTAACCCTGATATTAACCCTGATATTAACCCTGACATTAACCCTGACATTAACCCTGACATTAACCCTGATATTAACCCTGATATTAACCCTGACATTAACCCTGACATTAACCCTGATATTAACCCTGATATTAACCCTGACATTAACATTAACCCTGATATTAACATTAACCCTGACATTAACCCTGACATTAACCCTGACATTAACCCTGATATTAACCCTGATATTAACCCTGACATTAACCCTGATTTTAACCCTGATATTAACCCTGACATTAACCCTGATATTAACCCTGATATTAACCCTGATATTAACATTAACCCTGACATTAACCCTGACATTAACCCTGATATTAACCCTGACATTAACATTAACCCTGACATTAACATTAACCCTGACATTAACCCTGATATTAACCCTGATATTAACCCTGACATTAACCCTGATATTAACCCTGACATTAACATTAACCCTGACATTAACCCTGACATTAACCCTGATATTAACCCTGACATTAACATTAACCCTGACATTAACCCTGATATTAACCCTGACATTAACCCTGATATTAACCCTGACATTAACCCTGATATTAACCCTGACATTAACATTAACCCTGATATTAACCCTGACATTAACCCTGACATTAACCCTGACATTAACCCTGATATTAACCCTGACATTAACATTAACCCTGATATTAACCCTGACATTAACCCTGACAATAACATTAACCCTGATATTAACCCTGATATTAACATTAACCCTGACATCAACCCTGATATTAACATTAACCCTGATATTAACATTAACCCTGACATTAACCCTGATATTAACCCTGATATTAACCCTGATATTAACCCTGACATTAACCCTAATATTAACCCTGACATTAACCCTGATATTAACCCTGATATTAACCCTGAAATAAACCCTGATATTAACATTAACCCTGACATTAACCCTGATATTAACCCTGATATTAACCCTGACATTAACATTAACCCTGACATTAACCCTGATATTAACCCTGATATTAACCCTGAAATAAACCCTGATATTAACCCTGACATTAACCCTGACATTAACCCTGATATTAACCCTGACATTAACCCTGACATTAACCCTGACATTAACCATGATATTAACCCTGATATTAACCCTGATATTAACCCTGATATTAACCCTGACATTAACCCTGATATTAAACCTGATATTAACCCTGACATTAACATTAACCCTGATATTAACCCTGATATTAACATTAACCCTGACATTAACCCTGATATTAACCCTGATATTAACCCTGATATTAACCCTGATATTAACCCTGACATTAACCCTGACATTAACCCTGACATTAACCCTGATATTAACCCTGATATTAACCCTGACATTAACCCTGACATTAACCCTGATATTAACCCTGATATTAACCCTGACATTAACATTAACCCTGATATTAACATTAACCCTGACATTAACCCTGACATTAACCCTGACATTAACCCTGATATTAACCCTGATATTAACCCTGACATTAACCCTGATTTTAACCCTGATATTAACCCTGACATTAACCCTGATATTAACCCTGATATTAACCCTGATATTAACATTAACCCTGACATTAACCCTGACATTAACCCTGATATTAACCCTGACATTAACATTAACCCTGACATTAACATTAACCCTGACATTAACCCTGATATTAACCCTGATATTAACCCTGACATTAACCCTGATATTAACCCTGACATTAACATTAACCCTGACATTAACCCTGACATTAACCCTGATATTAACCCTGACATTAACATTAACCCTGACATTAACCCTGATATTAACCCTGACATTAACCCTGATATTAACCCTGACATTAACCCTGATATTAACCCTGACATTAACATTAACCCTGATATTAACCCTGACATTAACCCTAACATTAACCCTGACATTAACCCTGATATTAACCCTGACATTAACATTAACCCTGATATTAACCCTGACATTAACCCTGACAATAACATTAACCCTGATATTAACCCTGATATTAACATTAACCCTGACATCAACCCTGATATTAACATTAACCCTGATATTAACATTAACCCTGACATTAACCCTGATATTAACCCTGATATTAACCCTGATATTAACCCTGACATTAACCCTAATATTAACCCTGATATTAACCCTGATATTAACCCTGACATTAACCCTAATATTAACCCTGATATTAACCCTGACATTAACCCTGATATTAACCCTGATATTAACCCTGACATTAACCCTGACATTAACCCTGATATTAACCCTGATATTAACCCTGACATTAACCCTGACATTAACCCTGATATTAACCCTGATATTAACCCTGACATTAACCCTGATATTAACCCTGATATTAACCCTGACATTAACATTAACCCTGATATTAACCCTGATATTAACCCTGATATTAACCCTGATATTAACCCTGATATTAACCCTGACATTAACCCTGATATTAACCCTGATATTAACCCTGATATTAACCCTGATATTAACCCTGACATTAACCCTGATATTAACCCTGATATTAACCCTGATATTAACCCTGATATTAACCCTGATATTAACCCTGATATTAACCCTGATATTAACATTAACCCTGATATTAACCCTGATATTAACCCTGATATTAACCCTGATATTAACCCTGATATTAACCCTGATATTAACATTAACCCTGATATTAACCCTGACATTAACCCTGATATTAACATTAACCCTGATATTAACCCTGATATTAACCCTGACATTAACCCTGATATTAACCCTGACATTAACCCTGATATTAACATTAACCCTGATATTAACCCTGATATTAACCCTGATATTAACCCTGATATTAACCCTGATATTAACATTAACCCTGATATTAACCCTGATATTAACCCTGACATTAACCCTGATATTAACATTAACCCTGATATTAACCCTGATATTAACCCTGACATTAACCCTGATATTAACCCTGACATTAACCCTGATATTAACATTAACCCTGATATTAACCCTGATATTAACCCTGATATTAACCCTGACATTAACCCTGATATTAACCCTGATATTAACCCTGATATTAACCCTGATATTAACCCTGACATCAACCCTGACATTAACCCTGATATTAACATTAACCCTGATATTAACCCTGACATCAACCCTGATATTAACCCTGATATTAACATTAACCCTTATATCAACCCTGACATTAACCCTGATATTAACCCTGATATTAACCCTGATATTAACCCTGACATTAACCCTGATATTAACCCTGACATTAACCCTGACATTAACCCTGATATTAACCCTGATATTAACCCTGATATTAACATTAACCCTGACATTAACCCTGATATTAACCCTGATATTAACCCTGACATTAACATTAACCCTGATATTAACCCTGACATTAACCCTGACATTAACATTAACCCTGATATTAACCCTGATATTAACCCTGATATTAACCCTGATATTAACCCTGATATTAACCCTGACATTAACCCTGACATTAACATTAACCCTGATATTAACCCTGATATTAACCCTGATATTAACCCTGACATTAACATTAACCCTGACATTAACCCTGATATTAACCCTGACATCAACCCTGACATTAACCCTGATATTAACCCTGACATTAACCCTGACATCAACCCTGACATTAACATTAACCCTGACATCAACCCTGACATTAACCCTGATATTAACCCTGACATTAACCCTGACATTAACCCTGATATTAACCCTGACATTAACCCTGACATTAACCCTGATATTAACCCTGACATTAACCCTGATATAAACATTAACCCTGACCTTAACCCTGATATTAACCCTGATATTAACCCTGATATTAACCCTGACATTAACCCTGATATTAACCCTGATATTAACCCTGATATTAACCCTGATATTAACCCTGACATTAACCCTGACATTAACCCTGATATTAACCCTGACATTAACCCTGACATTAACATTAACCCTGATATTAACCCTGATATTAACCCTGATATTAACCCTGATATTAACCCTGATATTAACCCTGATATTAACCCTGACATTAACCCTGACATTAACCCTGATATTAACCCTGATATTAACCCTGACATTAACCCTGACATTAACCCTGACATTAACCCTGATATTAACCCTGAAATTAACCCTGATATTAACATTAACCCTGACATTAACCCTGATATTTAACCCTGATATTAACCCTGACATTAACATTAACCCTGACATTAACCCTGATATTAACCCTGATATTAACCCTGAAATAAACCCTGACATTAACCCTGATATTAACCCTGACATTAACCCTGACATTAACCCTGACATTAACCCTGATATTAACCCTGATATTAACCCTGATATTAACCCTGACATTAACCCTGATATTAACCCTGACATTAACCCTGACATTAACCCTGACATTAACCCTGACATTAACCCTGACATTAACCCTGACATTAACCCTGATATTAACCCTGACATTAACCCTGACATTAACCCTGATATTAACCCTGACATTAACCCTGATATTAACCCTGACATTAACATTAATCCTGACATTAACCCTGATATTAACCCTGATATTAACCCTGATATTAACCCTGACATTAACCCTGACATTAACATTAACCCTGATATTAACCCTGACATTAACCCTGATATTAACCCTGATATTAACCCTGACATTAACCCTGACATTAACATTAACCCTGATATTAACCCTGATATTAACCCTGACATTAACCCTGACATTAACCCTGATATTAACCCTGATATTAACCCTGATATTAACCCTGACATTAACCCTGACATTAACCCTGATATTAACCATGATATTAACATTAACCCTGATATTAACCCTGATATTAACATTAACCCTGACATTAACCCTGACATTAACCCTGATATTAACCCTGACATTAACCCTGATATTAACCCTGATATTAACCCTGACATTAACATTAACCCTGATATTAACATTAACCCTGACATTAACCCTGACATTAACCCTGACATTAACCCTGACATTAACCCTGATATTAACCCTGATATTAACCCTGACATTAACCCTGATTTTAACCCTGATATTAACCCTGACATTAACCCTGATATTAACCCTGATATTAACCCTGATATTAACATTAACCCTGACATTAACCCTGATATTAACCCTGATATTAACCCTGACATTAACCCTGATATTAACCCTGACATTAACATTAACCCTGACATTAACCCTGACATTAACCCTGATATTAACCCTGATATTAACCCTGACATTAACCCTGACATTAACCCTGACATTAACCCTGATATTAACCCTGACATTAACATTAACCCTGACATTAACCCTGACATTAACCCTGATATTAACCCTGATATTAACCCTGACATTAACCCTGACATTAACCCTGACATTAACCCTGACATTAACCCTGACATTAACCCTGACATTAACATTAACCCTGATATTAACCCTGACATTAACATTAACCCTGATATTAACCCTGACATTAACCCTGACATTAACATTAACCCTGATATTAACCCTGATATTAACATTAACCCTGATATTAACATTAACCCTGACATCAACACTGATATTAACATTAACCCTGATATTAACATTAACCCTGATATTAACCCTGATATTAACCCTGATATTAACCCTGACATTAACCCTAATATTAACCCTGATATTAACCCTGATATTAACCCTGACATTAACCCTAATATTAACCCTGATATTAACCCTGACATTAACCCTGATATTAACCCTGACATTAACCCTGACATTAACCCTGATATTAACCCTGATATTAACCCTGACATTAACCCTGACATTAACCCTGATATTAACCCTGACATTAACCCTGACATTAACCCTGACATTAACCCTGATATTAACCCTGATATTAACCCTGACATTAACCCTGACATTAACATTAACCCTGATATTAACCCTGATATTAACCCTGACATTAACCCTGATATTAACCCTGACATTAACCCTGATATTAACCCTGATATTAACCCTGATATTAACCCTGATATTAACCCTGATATTAACCCTGATATTAACCCTGATATTAACATTAACCCTGATATTAACCCTGACATTAACCCTGATATTAACCCTGATATTAACATTAACCCTGACATTAACCCTGATATTAACCCTGATATTAACCCTGATATTAACCCTGACATTAACCCTGATATTAACCCTGACATTAACATTAACCCTGATATTAACCCTGATATTAACCCTGATATTAACCCTGACATTAACCCTGACATTAACCCTGACATTAACCCTGATATTAACATTAACCCTGATATTAACCCTGATATTAACCCTGATATTAACCCTGATATTAACCCTGACATTAACATTAACCCTGATATTAACCCTGATATTAACCCTGATATTAACCCTGACATTAACCCTGACATTAACCCTGACATTAACCCTGATATTAACATTAACCCTGATATTAACCCTGATATTAACCCTGATATTAACCCTGATATTAACCCTGACATTAACCCTGATATTAACCCTGATATTAACCCTGATATTAACCCTGACATTAACCCTGACATTAACATTAACCCTGATATTAACCCTGACATTAACCCTGACATTAACCCTGACATTAACCCTGATATTAACCCTGATATTAACCCTGACATTAACCCTGATATTAACCCTGATATTAACCCTGACATTAACCCTGACATTAACCCTGACATTAACATTAACCCTGATATTAACCCTGATATTAACCCTGACATTAACCCTGATATTAACCCTGATATTAACCCTGACATTAACCCTGATATTAACCCTGACATTAACCCTGACATTAACCCTGATATTAACCCTGATATTAACCCTGACATTAACCCTGATATTAACCCTGATATTAACCCTGACATTAACATTAACCCTGACATTAACCCTGACATTAACATTAACCCTGATATTAACCCTGACATTAACATTAACCCTGACATTAACCCTGATATTAACCCTGATATTAAACCTGATATTAACCCTGACATTAACCCTGATATTAACCCTGACATTAACATTAATCCTGACATTAACCCTGACATTAACCCTGACATTAACATTAACCCTGATATTAACCCTGACATTAACCCTGATATTAACCCTGACATTAACCCTGATATTAACCCTGACATTAACCCTGATATTAACCCTGACATTAACCCTGATATTAACCCTGACATTAACCCTGATATTAACCCTGACATTAACATTAATCCTGTAATTAACCCTGATATTAACCCTGATATTAACCCTGATATTAACCCTGACATTAACATTAATCCTGACATTAACCCTGATATTAACCCTGATATTAACCCTGATATTAACCCTGACATTAACATTAATCCTGACATTAACCCTGACATTAACCCTGATATTAACCCTGATATTAACCCTGACATTAACCCTGATATTAACCCTGACATTAACCCTGATATTAACCCTAATATTAACCCTGATATTAACCCTGACATTAACCCTGATATAAACATTAACCCTGACCTTAACCCTGATATTAACCCTGATATTAACCCTGATATTAACCCTGATATTAACCCTGACATTAACCCTGATATTAACCCTGATATTAACCCTGATATTAACCCTGATATTAACCCTGATATTAACATTAACCCTGACATTAACATTAACCCTGATATTAACCCTGACATTAACATTAACCCTGACATTAACATTAACCCTGATATTAACCCTGATATTAACCCTGATATTAACCCTGATATTAACCCTGATATTAACCCTGATATTAACCCTGACATTAACCCTGTTATTAACCCTGATATTAACCCTGACATTAACCCTGAAATTAACATTAACCCTGACATTAACCCTGTAATTAACCCTGATATTAACCCTGACATTAACCCTGAAATTAACATTAACCCTGACATTAACCCTGATATTAACCCTGATATTAACCATGATATTAACATTAACCCTGACATTAACCCTGATATTAACCCTGACATTAACCCTGACATTAACCCTGATATTAACCCTGATATTAACCCTGACATTAACCCTGATATTAACATTAACCCTGATATTAACCCTGATATTAACCCTGATATTAACCCTGACATTAACCCTGATATTAACCCTGACATTAACCCTGATATTAACCCTGATATTAACCCTGATATCAACCCTGATATTAACCCTGATATTAACCCTGATATTAACCCTGATATTAACCCTGATATTAACCCTGATATTAACCATGATATTAACATTAACCCTGACATTAACATTAACCCTGACATTAACCCTGACATTAACCCTGACATTAACCCTGACATTAACCCTGACATTAACCCTGACATTAACCCTGACATTAACCCTGACATCAACCCTGACATCAACCCTGACATTAACCCTGACATTAACCCTGACATTAACCCTGACATTAACCCTGATATTAACCCTGACATTAACCCTGACATTAACCCTGACATTAACCCTGACATTAACCCTGACATTAACCCTGACATTAACCCTGACATTAACCCTGATATTAACCCTGATATTAACCCTGATATTAACCCTGATATTAACCCTGATATTAACCCTGACATTAACATTAACCCTGACATTAACCCTGATATTAACCCTGATATTAACCCTGACATTAACATTAACCCTGATATTAACCCTGATATTAACCCTGACATTAACCCTGATATTAACCCTGACATTAACATTAACCCTGATATTAACCCTGATATTAACCCTGACATTAACATTAACCCTGACATTAACCCTGATATTAACCCTGATATTAACCCTGACAGTAACATTAACCCTGACATTAATATTAACCCTGAAATTAACCTTAACATTAACCCTTAAACCTTAAATCAAGACAACATCTTTGTTATCATAGAATTTTACGATATGGAAATGTTCTGCGGGAGCCATGGGGCTTGATACATTGGCATCCTTGACATTGGTGTCCTTGACATTGGCGTCCTTGACATTGGCGTCCTTGACATTGGCGTCCTTGACATTGGCGTCCTTGACATTGGCGTCCTTGACATTGGCGTCCTTGACATTGGCGTCCTTGACATTGGCGTCCTTGACATTGGCGTCCTTGACATTGGCGTCCTTGACATTGGCGTCCTTGACATTGGCGTCCTTGACATTGGCGTCCTTGACATTGGCGTTCCTTGACATTGGTGTCCTTGACATTGGCGTCCTTGACATTGGCGTCCTTGACATTGGCATCCTTGACATTCGTGTCCTTGACAATGGCATCCTTGACATTCGTGTCCTTGACAATGGCATCCTTGACATTGGCATCCTTGACATTCGTGTCCTTGACATTGGCGTCCTTGACATTCGTGTCCTTGACAATGGCATCCTTGACATTCGTGTCCTTGACAATGGCATCCTTGACATTGGCATCCTTGACATTCGTGTCCTTGACATTGGCGTCCTTGACATTCGTGTCCTTGACAATGGCATCCTTGACGTTGGCATCCTTGACATTCGTGTCCTTGACATTGGCATCCTTGACATTGGCGTCCTTGACATTGGTGTCCTTGACATTGGCATCCTTGACATTGGTGTCCTTGACATTGGCGTCCTTGACATTGGCATCCTTGACATTGGTGTCCTTGACATTGGCATCCTTGACATTGGCGTCCTTGACATTGGTGTCCTTGACATTGGTGTCCTTGACATTGGCATCCTTGACATTGGTGTCCTTGACATTGGCGTCCTTGACATTGGCATCCTTGACATTGGTGTCCTTGACATTGGCATCCTTGACATTGGCGTCCTTGACATTGGCATACTTGACATTGGCGTCCTTGACATCGGCATACTTGACACTAGCATACTTGAATTAGGCATACTTGACATTGGCATACTTGACATTGGCATACTTGACATTGGCGTCCTTGACATTGGTGTCCCTGACATTGGCATCCTTGACATTGGCGTCCTTGACATTGGCATCCTTGACATTGGCGTCCTTGACATTGGTGTCCTTGACATTGGCATCCTTGACATTGGTGTCCTTGACATTGGCGTCCTTGACATTGGCATCCTTGACATTGGTGTCCTTGACATTGGCATCCTTGACATTGGCGTCCTTGACATTGGTGTCCTTGACATTGGTGTCCTTGACATTGGCATCCTTGACATTGGTGTCCTTGACATTGGCATCCTTGACATTGGCGTCCTTGACATTGGCATCCTTGACATTGGTGTCCTTGACATTGGCATCCTTGACATTGGTGTCCTTGACATTGGCGTCCTTGACATTGGCATCCTTGACATTGGTGTCCTTGACATTGGCATCCTTGACATTGGCGTCCTTGACATTGGCATACTTGACATTGGCGTCCTTGACATCGGCATACTTGACACTAGCATACTTGAATTAGGCATACTTGACATTGGCATACTTGACATTGGCATACTTGACATTGGCGTCCTTGACATTGGTGTCCCTGACATTGGCATCCTTGACATTGGCGTCCTTGACATTGGCATACTTGACATTGGCATCCTTGACATTGGCGTCCTTGACATTGGCATCCTTGACATTGGCATCCTTGACATTGGTGTCCTTGACATTGGCGTCCTTGACATTGGCGTCCTTGACATTGGCATCCTTGACATTGGCATCCTTGACATTGGCGTCCTTGACATTGGCGTCCTTGACATTGGCATACTTGACACTAGCATACTTGACATAGGCATACTTGACATTGGCATACTTGACATTGGCATACTTGACATTGGCGTCCTTGACATTGGCGTCCTTGACATTGGCAACCTTGACATTGGCGTCCTTGACATTGGCATACTTGACATTGGCGTCCTTGACATTGGCATCCTTGACATTGGCGTCCTTGACAATGGCATCCTTGACATTGGTGTCCTTGACATTGGCCTCCTTGACATTGGTGTCCTTGACATTGGCGTCCTTGACATTGGCATCCTTGACATTGGCATCCTTGACATTGGCATCCTTGACATTGGCGTCCTTGACATTGGCATCCTTGACATTGGCATCCTCGACATTGGCCTCCTTGACATTGGCATACTTGACATTGGCATACTTGACATTACCCCACACACTAAACTCCCCTTACCAACAAACGGGCACTTAGAGTTGCAGTATTACGGGAACTTTCTCCAAATCCCTGGTTTGCAGCGAGCTAAATTCATTATTTTTCTGGAAAACCACACACACACACACACACACACACACACACACACACACACACACACACACACACACACACACACACACACACACACACACACACACACACGCTCACCCACCCATGCGCACGCAAACACACTCCCGCACACGCACTCGCAAGCACACAAAAGGAGCTTGGTCCTCTCCCAGACAGAAAGTAGGATGTGTAGAGAACATGAAAAGCCTGAATGTTTCCTTAATAAAGAAAGAGGAAGAGTAATTACTGTGTTTAACATTTTTAAAAAATCCATCAAAGGAAAAAAAGAGCAATTTGAGCTGCTTTTAAATATCTTATTAGGACTGATGAGAAAACGAACAAACGACACAGCCTTTTAGATTTCATTCAAGACTCTACCTTCTGGTCCGAGACCTTCTCCCTCTCCTGTTTGTGTGTATGTGCGTTGGTAGTGGCTGTATTGCCCCGTGTTCCCCCAGTTTAATGCATCGTGTAGGAACCAGGATGTAAAAAAGGCAATCTAACGAAGGTCACCGTTACCGCTATAACCGTGTACGCACAGAGAACAATGGTGCGACGGTAATTCAAAGAAATATACAAATACATGGGGAGGGGATGGGAGTTGAGAGTTTGTCATCCTCACAGGGACGTAATAGGTTCACACACACACACACACACACACACACACACACACACACACACACACACACACACACACACACACACACACACACACACACACACACACACACACACACACACACACACACAAAGTCAGGAGAAGACCTCGACTGAATGCAGAGACCAAAGAATAAGAGGTAGAGGTCAGAGGATGGAGGAGTAGAGGTCAGAGGATGGAGGAGTAGAGGACAGAGGATGGAGGAGTAGAGGTCAGAGGATGGAGCGTAGAGATCAGAGGATGGAGCGTAGAGATCAGAGGGTGGAGGAGTAGAGGTCAGAGGATGGAGGGGTAGAGGTCAGAGGATGGAGGGGTAGAGGTCAGAGGATGGAGGAGTAGAGGTCAGAGGATGGAGGGGTAGAGGTCAGAGGATGGAGGAGTAGAGGTCAGAGGATGGAGGGGTAGAGGTGGGAGGATGGAGGAGTAGAGGTCAGAGGATGGAGGGGTAGAGGTGGGAGGATGGAGGGGTAGAGATCAGAGGATGGAGGAGTAGAGGTCAGAGGATGGAGGGTAGAGGTCAGAGGATGGAGGAGTAGAGGTGAGAGGATGGAGGGGTAGAGGTCAGAGGATGGAGGAGTAGAGGTCAGAGGATGGAGGAGTAGAGGTCAGAGGATGGAGGAGTAGAGGTCAGAGGATGGAGGAGTAGAGGTCAGAAGATTGAGGGGTGGAAGGATGAAGGGTTAGAGTGGACGGGTCACTATTGTCTAGACATGTTCATGAAGTACAATAGGTGGCCGTAATCACCCCCAGACACACCTGGCTAACTTGATGGGTCATGTAATCATCTGGCGAAGTGGAGACTTTTGTATAGACATGTAGCTAGTGTAACGGGTGACGCTCTCCTCATCCTCGGATGAGGTGAGGAGAGAGGGATCTGAAGACCAAAACGCAGCTTGTGGGAAATAAGCCATCTTTATTAAGAATAAGATGGCAACACGAAACGAAACAAAACACTTTCCAAACTACAAAATAACAAAACAAGAAAACGACGTCGAACGAAACCTGAACATAAACTTACATAACTAAACATAAACTTACGTACAGGAAAACAGACGACATCGAAACGAAACAAACAAACGCTACAGTCCCATGTGGTACGAACAGACATACGGACACAGGAGACAATCACCCACAAACAAACAGTGAGAATGCCCTACCTAAATATGACTCTTAATTAGAGGCAAACGCAAACCACCTGCCTCTAATCAAGAGCCATACCAGGCAAACCAAAACCAACATAGAAACAGATAACATAGAATGCCCACCCAACCTCACGTCCTGACCAACTAACACACAAAACAACTAACATAAATAGGTCAGGAACGTGACAGTACCCCCCCCACAAGGTGCGAACTCCGGACGCACCAGCACAAAGTCTAGGGGAGGGTCTGGGTGGGCATCTAACCACGGTGGTGGCTCAGGCTCCGGGCGCGGTTCCCACCCCACCATAATCCATCCTAACTTCCTCCCTCCAAGAATGTCCACCCTCTTTTGACCCCCACAAAATCCCCTTAACAACATATCTAATAAGGACAACACCGGGACAGAGAGATAAATCAAGACAGAGGGATAGATAAGAATATAGAAGTAGATAAAGATAGAGAGGGAGATCAGGATAGAGGGGCAACTCCGGACTGAAAGGCAGCTCCGGACAGAGAGACAGCTCTGGACTGATGGGCAGTTCTGGGTATCTAGCCTTTTCAGGCTGAAGGTCAGCTCATGGCTGACTGACGAATCTCGACGCTCATGGCTAGCTGACGACTCTCGACGCTCATGGCAGGCTGACGGCTCTCGACGCTCATGGCAGGCTGACGGCTCTCGACGCTCATGGCAGGCTGACGGCTCTCGACGCTCATGGCAGGCTGACGGCTCTCGACGCTCATGGCAGGCTGACGGCTCTCGACGCTCATGGCGCTCTGACGGCTCTGGCTGCTCATGGCGCTCTGACGGCTCTGGCTGCTCATGGCGCTCTGACGGCTCTGGCTGCTCATGGCTCGCTGGCGGCTCTGGCAGATCCTGTCTGGTTGGCGGCTCTGGCAGATCCTGTCTGGTTGGCGGCTCTGGCAGATCCTGTCTGGTTGGCGGCTCTGGCAGATCCTGTCTGGTTGGCGACTCTGGCAGATCCTGTCTGGTTGGCGGCTCTGGCAGATCCTGTCTGGCTGACGGCTCTAGCGGCTCCTGTCTGGCTGACGGCTCTAGCGGCTCCTGTCTGGCTGACGGCTCTGTAGGCTCATGGCAGACGGGCGGCTTTGCAGGCTCATGGCAGACGGGCGGCTTTGCAGGCTCCTGGCAGACGGATGGCTCAGATGGCGCTGGGGAGACGGATGGCTCAGATGGCGCTGGGGAGACGGATGGCTCAGATGGCGCTGGGGAGACGGATGGCTCAGATGGCGCTGGGGAGACGGATGGCTCAGATGGCGCTGGGGAGACGGATGGCTCTGGCCGGATACGATGCACTGTAGACCTGGTGCGTGGTGCCGGAACTGGAGGCACCGTGCTAATGACAAGCACCTTCCTACTAGTGCGGGGAGCAGGGACAGGGCACACTGTATTCTCAAAGCCTACTCTATCCCTGATGCGTGGTACCGGCACTGGTGACGCCGGGCTGAGGACAAGCACATCAGGATTAGTAGGGGGAGAAGATACAGTTTGTACAGGGCTCTGGAGACGCACTGGTAGCTTAGTGCGTGGGCCCGGAACTGGAGGCACCGGGCTAGATACACGCACTACAGGGAGAGTGCGTGGAGGAGGAACAGGGCTCAGGATACGCACTGGTAGCCTAGTGCGTAGTGTATACACTGTAGGTACTAGGCTGGGGCGGGGAGGTGGTGCCGGAAATACCGGACCGTGGAGGCGTACTGGCACTCTTGAGCATTGAGCTTGCCCAACCTTACCTGGTTGAATGCTCCCGGTTGCCCGACCAGTGCGGGGAGGTGGAATAACCCGCACCGGGCTATGTAGGCGAACCGGGGAAACCATGCGTAAGGCAGGTGCCATGTATGCCGGCCCGAGGAGACGCACTGGAGACCAGACGCGTTGAGCCGGCCTCATGACACCTGGCTCAATACTCAATCTAGCCCTACCAGTGCGGGGAGGTGGAATAACCCGCACTGGGCTATGCACTTGTACAGGAGACACCGTGCGCTCTACTGCGTAACACGGCGCCTGCCCGTACTCCCGCTCTCCACGGTAAGCCTGGGAAGTGGGCGCAGGTCTCCTACCTGCCCTTGGCCCACTACCTCCTAGCCCCCCCCCAAGAAATTTTTGGGAATTACTTACGGGCTTTTTCGGCTTCCGTGCCAGACGCGTTCCCTCATAGCTCCGGTTCCTCTCTCCGGTAGCCTCCGCTCTCCTCAGTGCCTCCAGCTGTTCCCATGGGAGGCGATCTCTACCAGCTAGGATCTCCTCCCATGTGTAGACACCTTTTCCATCCAAAACATCGTCCCATGTCCATTGCTCCTTTCTCTCCTGTCCCTTACTCCGTTTCTTTTTCCCTTGCCGCTTGGTCTTAGCGTGGTGGGTGATTCTGTAACGGGTGACGCTCTCCTCATCCTCGGATGAGGTGAGGAGAGAGGGATCTGAAGACCAAAACGCAGCTTGTGGGAAATAAGCCATCTTTATTAAGAATAAGATGGCAACACGAAACGAAACAAAACACTTTCCAAACTACAAAATAACAAAACAAGAAAACGACGTCGAACGAAACCTGAACATAAACTTACATAACTAAACATAAACTTACGTACAGGAAAACAGACGACATCGAAACGAAACAAACAAACGCTACAGTCCCATGTGGTACGAACAGACATACGGACACAGGAGACAATCACCCACAAACAAACAGTGAGAATGCCCTACCTAAATATGACTCTTAATTAGAGGCAAACGCAAACCACCTGCCTCTAATCAAGAGCCATACCAGGCAAACCAAAACCAACATAGAAACAGATAACATAGAATGCCCACCCAACCTCAAGTCCTGACCAACTAACACACAAAACAACTAACATAAATAGGTCAGGAACGTGACAGCTAGCTAAACAATATTATTCTCAACCCATATCGTACTAGCTAGCAAAACAAACGGATTGTCATAGCAAGCCATCATGCATGAAACGCTATAGTATGAATCTGCAGGTTGCTAAAGCTAACCAACTGGGTTCAATTGTAGCTAGCTAGCTAACATTAGGCTATAACTAGCAATGTAAATGGCTTTCTGAGATACTAATAATATTACTGCACAGATCATACATGTAACGTTAGCTAGCGAGCCAGCAAGCTAACATTAGCTAGTTTGCTAACTGTACGCTTTAACTTGTAATGGTTCGCACTGACTAAGTAGTCCATCACAACTTTTTCCCCCCACTGATCTTTGTCGATAGCATCTGCTAAATTCAGCGCGGTAACATTGTTGAGAGCAGTAGCAACGCTTTTGCAGTTCTCCGCTGCTAAACGATAAACGATAAATTGGCCGCGTTAGCAAAGATTCCCTATACATCCTGAGCAGCTCGTGTTATAGACAGAAGCGTGCGACGTGGCAGACCAATCAGAACTCATCTCATACATATCAGCCCCACCATTATTTCCGCCAATCATGGCTAAGGGGAAAGGTTCCTGGCTTTTTCCATGGCTAAACCAATTAGGCTCGTCATTTTAATTAATTAATTAATTTTGTATTTACAGATGACGTGCACGTTTGTTATTAAGGCACATGATAGTTCACATCCAAGAAGTCATTTAAACATATATATATACATATATATTTTTTTAAACGTTCAATTGTCCCTCCTGTGAGATATTGAGATGTGTCCCAGCTTCCTGAAACAGGTCACATGTGCAGAATTGACAACACCGACTATAAACTCCACATGGCAGCTGGGGGGTGGACCACAACGTGTGGTCTCTGGGAGATTGGGCATCAAGTGGGCATCAAGTACTGTAACAAATACAAATCTATACCCAACCCTAAAGTAACACACTTTACAAAACTTCAATTTGAACAACAATGACTTTATGACCAAAATGATCCTATTTACACTTGGTAGTACATGTTTGACACTAGAATATGTTTCTCACTCAATGTTTCAGAGGCCGTATTCCTATGAAATAAGTTGTTTATTTTCTTCAGCTGCTATTTAGAGTTGGAGTTGCCCCGGACCGGAGGGGGCAATAAATTACTCATTATTATTATACAGCCTGATAATTACAGAGGCAATGGACTTTCATTCATGTCAAAGTGTGTCCCTGTGTGTGTCCCTGTGTGTGTGTGTCCGTGTGTGTGTGTCTGTGTGTGTGTGTCCGTGTGTGTGTGTGTCCGTGTGTGTGTCCGTGTGTGTGTGTCCGTGTGTGTGTGTGTGTCCTTGTGTGTGTGTGTGTGTGTGTCCTTGTGTGTGTGTGTGTGTGTGTGTGTGTGTGTGTGTGTGTGTGTGTGTGTGTGTGTGTGTGTGTGTGTGCGTGTCAATCCCGCTAGTTAAGTAAACCTCCAATCTCTCGCGATCTCTCTTGAGCACCTAGTTGACATTTACAACAAGGATCTCAGAGCTAAAAGATGCTAGCTCTTTTAACCCGTGTAGGCTAGCTGGGCTGTTAGCCTTACCGTAACTAACTCTTCATCAGGTACCACTCTCACTCACTACTGTCAGAGGATCTGGAGCTCTGTCTCTCTCTCCCTCCCTTCTGAAACATATTATAGTGTCCCCTTCTCTCTCCCTCGTTTCCATTCCTCCCTCCCTCCCTCCCTCCCTCCCTCCCTCCCTCCCTCCCTCCCTCCCTCCCTCCCTCCTGGTATCCTGGTCTGTCCCTCCCCCAAGTCCCTCCCTCCCTCCCTCTCTCCCTCCCTCCTGGTCCCCCCCTCTGATCCCTCCCTCCCTCCCTCCCTCCCTCCCTCCCTCCCTCCTGGTATCTCCCCCCCCTCTCTCTCTCTCTCCCTGTAGTTAATTAATTCATCCAGTCTTTTGTCTGTCTCTCCCTCTGCTCCTTTAACCTTGAGGTCCAACTGTGATCATCTCTGACTACCTACATCATTATCAAACACACACACACACACACACACACACACACACACACACACACACACACACACACACACACACACACACACACACACACACACACACACACACACACACACACACACACACACACACACACACACACACACACACACACACACACACACACACACAAAGTGAGCGTTTAAAAGCTGCCTTTTGTCACAGTTAAATCAGATCAGCATTAGAGTTGCCCATCAGATAGACACCGGCCTGTGTGTGTGTGTGTGTGTGTGTGTGTGTGTGTGTGTGTGTGTGTGTGTGTGTGTGTGTGTGTGTGTGTGTGTGTGTGGCTGTGATTTTGTTTTTTCTCTCTCTGACTAGGGACATGTACAGAGCCTCTAGGAATGTCAAATCTCCTACCTGCATTCTGATGTGATCGCCTGCGGACTGGTCTGCACCTTCGCTACGCGTGTGTGTGTGTCTGTGTGTGTGTGTGTGTGTGTTTCTAGTTCCATTAGTTGTCCTTGACAAAGTGATTCAGGATCCTGGATGGTCTCAACAAGCTCTCACAGTCTCACTGCAGCATTAGACGTTTTTGCACTTCTCTCCAAATGTCAAATTTTGAACTGTTTTTGACACCCTGGGTTGCTCCTCTTGCGCAGCATCGTTCCATTTCTCCAAACGTCAAATTATGGATAGGGTCAAATTTAGGCTTTCATTCAGAATGGTTAAGTTAAAGGTTAAGTTTAGGCTTCCATTCAGAATGGTTAAGGGTTAAGGGTTAAGGATAGGGTGAAAGGAAAATAAGAAAAAACAAGTGTGATTGAAGACACAAACTTCGGATCTGGAATCATGGGATTACACCCTGGTAAAACTCAAGCTTAATTGATGGTAATAGTGCTCACTGTTGCACCTAGTGGTAGGTTTTGAAGACATTTCCCGACATCCTCAGGACATGGACAGACCTCCAAAGTTTGAGTCGAACTGCCTGCTGCTCTTGGAAGCACGGCTACAGATGGAGAGAAACGAGAGAGAGAAGAGATAAGAGGAAGGGAGTGAGAGTGAAAGGGAGAGTGAGAGAGAGAGTGAGAGAGAGAGTGAGAGAAAGAGAAAGCGAGAGAGAGAGAAAGACAGAGTTGGAAGTGGAAATGTCAGTCACATATTGCAGATGAAGAACTGGCAAGGAGTCACAGACCTCAGCGACGACCTTCCTCGGTAGGCTAGATGATCGGATCCCCGCTCCTTCTCCCAGCTCCTCCAACGATCTGTTCCTGTTCTGCATCAGATGACCCAGCTTGGTACACCCCACACCTAACAGGCATGAACGTAGGCTGGCTGAACCCAGAGCACGGGACTGGATGGCAGTGTTGTAAAAAACAGGCTCTTCAAAAAGCCACATCCCTGGTGGCGTGCCGGCCTTACGGGACGTGACAAGAACTATCCAAGCCTGCATAACAGACTCATAACATGGAGTCAAGCCAGACAAATCACCCCCCTCTAGCTTTAAGAGGAAAAGGTGCTTGTCTAAGCCCAAACAGCCCGCTCTCCTCATCAATGTGTCGGCTGTGTCGACCCAGCTAGAACAGTGTCTGTACAACAGACTCTAGGCTGGTTGAAGCCGGAAAGCCATGATCCTAGAGGAAATGTCCACCAGGCCTTGCCCACCCTCGTGCAGTGGCAGGTACAGGGCTGCAGCTTTAATCCAGTGTTGTCCAGACCAGAAGAAATTGACAAGGGTCCTCTGAAGCTCTTGTATCAGATCCTTTGGTGGCTGCAAAATCATTAGTCTGTGCCACATGGTAGAGGCAGCAAGATTATTAGCTACCAGTACCTTTCCCCTATAAGACAGCTGGGGCAGCACCCATTTCCATCTTGACAGTCTGGCACACACTTTCTCCACTACACCCTCCCAGTTCTTTTTCTGAAAGACATCAGAGCCTAGAAAACCCCGAAAGTCTTCATCCCATATCAGCCCCACTGAAGCCCCCCTGGTAACCGTGGAGGGGACCCCGTCTGAAGCCCCCCTGGTAACCGTGGAGGGGACCCCGTCTGAAGCCCCCCTGGTAACCGTGGAGGGGACCCCGTCTGAAGTTGACCTGCCCACAGCGATTCACTCTTTTCCCAATTGACGCTAGCTGAGGAGGCCCCCTCATACACCTTTAAAGCGTTTGAGACATCCATATCCTTTCTAGGACACGTGTTCCGCCAGCGGAACCCCCCCCCCCCCCAACATTCCGCTGAAAAGGCAGCGTGCAAAATTCAAAAATATTTTTAAAAATATTTAACTTTCACACATTAACAAGTCCAATACAGCAAATGAAAGATAAACATCTTGTGAATCCAGCCAACATGTCCGATTTTTTAAATGTTTTACAGCGAAAACACAACATATATTTATGTTAGCTCACCACCATATCCAAAAAACACACAGCCATTTTTCCCAGCAAAGATAGCTTTCACAAAACCCAGAAATAGAGATAAAATTAATGACTAACCTTTGAACATCTTCATCAGATGACACTCATTTGACATCAGAAATGCCTCCAAAATATCCGAAGTAATTACAGAGAGCTATGTCAAATAACAGAAATACTCATCATAAACTTTGATGAAAGATACATGTTTTACATATAATTAAAGATACACTGGTTGTCACGAATCCCGCCGAGGATGGTGCCTCTTCCTGTTCGGGCGGGGCTCGGCGGTCGTCGTCACCGGCCTACTAGCTGCCATCGATTCTTTCCTTTTGGTTTCTGTTAATTTGGGCTGATTGGGTGCACCTGTTTTGAGTTTAGTTTGGTGGGTAGGCTATGATTTTTCCCTGTGCATTGGAAATAAATCCACGTTCCTTAACCTTGCTCTCTGCGTTTGACTCCATCCACCCAGTACTCCTAGTAGCTCTGACAGAAGCCCGCACCAACCTATGGAGTCAGCAGGAGCCACGACCACCCCTCTCCCAACTATGGAGGAGCGTGTCCAGCATCATACAGCTGTACTTCAGCGTATCGGATCAGCGATGGACCAGATGATGGAGAGGATGGAACGATGGGAGAGGAGTGGTCTCCCGACGCCCCCTACAGCTCCCCTGCAGACGACACAACCCACTCCCACAGGGTCATCGGCTGGGACCAGCTCATTGCGTCTCACCCCCCCGAGGGAGTACGATGGAGCAGCGGCTGGTTGCCAGGGATTTTTGCTCCAGCTTGAGCTATACCTGGCTACCGTGCGTCCGACTCCCTCGGAGGAAGAGAGTGTAAGCCTCCTTGTCTCCTGTTTGTCGGGGAGAGCCCTGGACTGGGCCAACGCGGTATGGAACAGCCCAGACTCAGCTCGGGACCATTATGCAGAGTTCACCCGCCGGTTTCGGGCTG
Organism: Salvelinus fontinalis; assembly: GCF_029448725.1. Classification (NCBI taxonomy): domain Eukaryota; kingdom Metazoa; phylum Chordata; class Actinopteri; order Salmoniformes; family Salmonidae; genus Salvelinus; species Salvelinus fontinalis. Next base: position 11,069,612 of record NC_074679.1, on the reverse strand, counting down.
TGTTCGACCACCCACCAGAGGGCCGAGCGGCGAGTGAGCGTCTGTTCCACCTGAGACAGGAGACGAGGAGCGCCCAGGAGTTCGCTTTAGAGTTCCGGACCTTGGCTGCTGGTGCGGGGTGGAATGACAGGGCCTTAATAGACCATTACCGTTGTAGCCTTCGGGAGGACGTCCGTCGGGAGCTAGCTTGTCGGGACACCACACTATCTCTAGATGAACTGATCGACATGTCGATTCGACTGGATAACCTGCTAGCTGCCCGCGGGCGTTCAGAGGGGGTCCTGTCCATTCCACCTCCCAGCTCTCCCGCTCCAACTGCGATGGAGTTGGGAGGAGCTGCATCTAGGGGGACCGGAGGAGGTGGCTCCTCTTGCACCTACTGTGGCCGGAGAGGACACACTTCGGACCGGTGCTGGAGGAGTCCATCTGGGAGTCGGGATGGCAGGCGGAATACTCCTCGGCCACCTCAGGTGAGTAGGCACAAGACTCACCCAGAGCTCCCTGTTGGTCATATGTTTTTGGTTATTTTTTTCCCTGCGTTTTTTCCCTCTCTTCAGCATAAGGCGCTAGTCGACTCAGGCGCAGCTGGGAGTTTTATGGATCGCGGACTCGCCCGTAGGTTGGGTATTCCGTTGGTGCAGATAGACCCACCTTTTCCCGTGCACTCCCTAGATAGCCGACCGTTAGGGTCAGGACTGGTCAGGGAGGCCACGATTCCGCTGGACATGGTAACCCAGGGGGATCATAGGGAGCAGATCAGTTTTTACCTTATTGATTCACCTGGGTTTCCAGTGGTGTTGGGGATTCCCTGGCTAGCCATTCACAATCCCCTCATTTCCTGGCGACAGGGAGCTCTTCAGGGGTGGTCAGATGAGTGTTCAGGTAGGTGTGTGGGAGTTTCCATCGGTGCCACATCGGTGGAGAGTCCAGACCAGGTTTCCACTGTGCGCATTCCCCCAGAATATGCCGATTTGGCTATCGCTTTTAGTAAGAAGGAAGCGACTAAATTACCACCTCATCGACGGTGGGATTGCGTGATAAACCTCCAGGAGAACGCTGCACTTCCCAGGAGTCACGTGTACCCTTTGTCACAGGAGGAGACGTTGGCTATGGAGACATATGTCACGGAAGCTCTGGGACAGGGGTTCATTCGGCCCTCCATGTCACCCGCCTCCTCGAGTTTCTTTTTTGTGAGAAAAAAGGAGGGAGGACTGCGTCCGTGCATTGATTATCGAGGTCTAAATTCAATCACAGTGGGATTTAGTTATCCACTACCTCTGATCGCTACGGCGATGGAATCATTCCACGGAGCGCGTTTTTTCACAAAACTGGACCTCAGGAGCGCGTATAATCTGGTGCGTATTCGGGGAGGAGACGAGTGGAAAACAGCGTTTAGTACCACATCAGGCCACTATGAGTACCTCGTCATGCCGTATGGGTTGAAGAATGCTCCAGCCGTTTTCCAATCCTTTGTAGATGAGATTCTCAGAGACTTGCAGGGGCAGGGTGTGGTAGTATATATTGATGACATCTTGATCTATTCTGCCACACGCGCCGCGCATGTCTCCCTGGTGCGCAGGGTGCTTGGGCGACTGCTGGAGCATGACCTATACGTCAAGGCTGAGAAATGTGTGTTCTCCAAACCAGCCGTTTCCTTCCTGGGTTATCGCATTTCCACCTCGGGGGTGAGGATGGAGTGTGACCGCGTAAACGCCGTGCGTAATTGGCCGACTCCAACCACGGTAAAGGAGGTTCAGCGGTTTTTAGGGTTTGCCAATTACTACCGGAGGTTTATCCGGGGTTTTGGTCAAGTGGCGGCACCCATTACCTCACTGCTAAAGGGGGGGCCGGTGCGTTTACGGTGGTCGGCTGAGGCAGATGGAGCCTTCAACCAGTTGAAGGCAAGGTTTACTGAGGCTCCCGTGTTGGCGCATCCGGACCCTTCGTTAGCGTTCATAGTGGAGGTGGATGCGTCCGAGGCTGGTGTTGGAGCCGTGCTATCCCAGCGCTCGGGCGCGCCACCGAAGCTCCGTCCCTGTGCTTTCTTTTCAAAGAAGCTGGAGCCGGCGGAGCGGAACTATGATGTGGGGGACCGGGAGTTACTAGCTATGGTAAAGGCCCTGAAGGTGTGGAGACACTGGCTTGAGGGGGCCAAATACCCTTTTCTCATCTGGACTGACCACCGAAATCTGGAGTATATCCGAGAGGCGAAGAGACTGAGTCCACGTCAAGCTAGGTGGGCCATGTTCTTTACTCGTTTTAGATTTAAGATCTCTTACCGACCAGGTTCCCTTAACACCAAGGCCGACGCGCTGTCACGTCTTTATGACACGGATGACCGGTCCATCGATCCGACTCCCATCCTTCCAGCCTCGTGTCTGGTGGCCCCGGTGGTATGGGAGGTGGACGCGGACATCGAGCGGGCGTTAAGGGTAGAACCTGTGCCATCCCAGTGTCCAACTGGCCTTAGGTACGTACCGCTTGGTGTTCGTGATCGTTTGATTCGGTGGGCTCATACACTACCTTCTTCGGGTCATCCGGGGATTGAGAGAACAGTGCGGGATCTTAGGAGGAAATACTGGTGGCCCACTTTGGCTAAGGACGTGAGACTCTATGTCTCTTCCTGCTCGGTATGCGCACAGAGTAAGGCTCCTAGGCACCTGCCGAGAGGGAAGTTACAACCCCTCCCGGTTCCACAACGGCCATGGTCTCATTTATCGGTAGATTTCCTGACTGATATTCCCCCCTCTCAGGGGAACACTACCGTTTTGGTCGTTGTGGATCGGTTTTCTAAGTCCTGTCGTCTCCTTCCATTGCCTGGTCTCCCTACGGCCCTACAGACTGCGGAGGCTCTCTTTACCCACGTCTTCCGGCACTACGGGGTGCCGGAGGACATCGTATCTGATCGAGGTCCCCAGTTCACGTCTCGGGTATGGAGGGCGTTTATGGAGCGTCTGGGGGTCTCGGTCAGCCTTACCTCTGGGTATCACCCTGAAAGTAATGGGCAGGTGGAAAGAGTGAACCAGGAAGTGGGTAGGTTTCTGAGGTCGTATTGCCAGGACCGGCCTGGAGAATGGGCAAGGTACGTTCCGTGGGCAGAGTTGGCCCAGAATTCACTCCGCCACTCCTCAACTAACATGTCGCCATTTGAGTGCGTATTGGGGTACCAGCTGGTCTTGGCTCCGTGGCATCAGAGCCAGACCGAAGCTCCTGCGGTGGAGGAGTGGGTCCAGCGCTCTAGAGAGACCTGGCGGGCAGTCCAGGCCTCTCTCAGGCAGGCCAGTGAGCGACAGAAGAAGAGCGCTGACCGCCACCGCAGTGAGGCCCCTGTGTTCGCACCAGGGGACAGGGTCTGGCTCTCGACCCGAAACCTGCCCCTCCGCCTGCCCTGCCGGAAGCTGGGGCCGCAGTGTGTGGGGCCATTTAAAGTCCTGAGGAGGATAAACGAGGTGTGTTATAGATTACAACTCCCTTCTTACTATCGTATTAACCCCTCGTTTCATGTGTCTCTCCTCAGGCCGGTGGTAGCTGGTCCCCTTCAGGAAGGTGAGGTGCCGGAGGTCCCTCCGCCCCCTCTGGATATCGAGGGGTTCCCGGCGTACGCTGTACGAGCTATTCTGGACTCGAGACGCCGGGTGAGGGGCCTGCAGTACCTCGTTGACTGGGAGGGGTACGGTCCGGAGGAGAGGTGCTGGGTACCGGGGAAAGATATTTTAGATCCTTCCCTCTTGGCTGATTTCCACCGTCGCCACCCGGATTGTCCTGCGCCTCGCCCTCCGGGTCGTCCTCGAGGCCGGGGTCGGCGCGCTGCGGGAGCCGCGCGTCAGAGGGGGGGTACTGTCACGAATCCCGCCGAGGATGGTGCCTCTTCCTGTTCGGGCGGGGCTCGGCGGTCGTCGTCACCGGCCTACTAGCTGCCATCGATTCTTTCCTTTTGGTTTCTGTTAATTTGGGCTGATTGGGTGCACCTGTTTTGAGTTTAGTTTGGTGGGTAGGCTATATAAGGTTAGGTAGCCCGCTGGCTGTTGTGCGGGCTTACTTTCTGTTATGTTGGTGTTGGATCGTGTAGTGGATTTTGTATTTTCCTCGGAACAGTTTAGTCCGGTGTTATTGGACTTTTTCTCATGCGCCCGTATGTTTTAGGGTATGATTTTTCCCTGTGCATTGGAAATAAATCCACGTTCCTTAACCTTGCTCTCTGCGTTTGACTCCATCCACCCAGTACTCCTAGTAGCTCTGACACTGGTTCTTAATGCAACCGCTGTGTCATATTTAAAAAAAACTTTAGTAAAAAGCACATGATGCAATAATCTGAGACGGCACTCAGATAGAAACAACATTTATACGCCATGTTGGAGTCAACAGAAATACGAAATTACATCATAAATATTCCCTTACCTTTGATGATCTTTCATCAGAATGCAGCGCCAGGAATCCTAGTTCCAAAATAAATCGTTGTTTTGTTCGATAATGTCCATTACTTATGTCGAATTAGCAACTTTAGCTAGCATGTGTAGTACACGTGTCCAAACACTGGCGCAAGTGAACGCAAACGTCGGACAAAAACTTCAAAAAGTTATATTACAAGTCGAATAAACTGGTCAAACTTAGTAGAGAATCAATCTTCAGGATGTTGTTATCATATATATCCAATAACGTTCCAACCGGAGCATTTCTTCATGTCTGTATAAGTAATGGCACACATTGCCATTTGATGACTAGCGCGCATGACCAGGAACTAGCATTCTGCCAGACCACTGACTCAAATAGCTCCCATCCGGCCCCACATCCCACTAGGGGCTTCATTCCACGTTCTACTGACTGTTGACATCTAGTGGAAGGCGTATGAAGTGCAAACAGATCCATAAATTACAGGGATATGAATAGGCGATGACTTTCACATCAACCCTTTTCAGAAATTTCACTTCCTGTTTGAAGTTTGCCTGCCATATGAGTTCTGTTATACTCACAGACATAATTCAAACAGTTTTAGAAACGTCAGAGTGTTTTCTATCCAATAGTAATAATATTATGCATATATTATCATCTGGGACAGAGTAGGAGGCCGTTTAATTTGGGCACCAATTCATCCAAAAGTGAAAATGCTGCCCCCTATCCCTAAAAGTTTTAACATCTTCACCCCCTGTAATAAAAACTGTCACGTCATCTGCATACGCAGACAGTGCTATCGTGGGACCCTTCATTACACCTGGCACAGAGAAACCAGTAAGCTTCGCTCTTAAAAAACAAAGCATTGGTTCAATCGCCAGACTATATAACTTCCCTGAAATTGGGCATCCCTGCCTGATGTCCCTTTGGACAGGGATGGGGCAACTCAAACCACCCCCCACCTTCAGAATACACGAGGCCCCAGCATACAGTAAATTCATCCATGACAAAAAAAACATCCCCAAACCCAAAGGCTTTCATTGTTTTAACTTCTACTTCTTCTTCTTCTTTTAACTTCTTCTACAATCCCGGAGTACGAGTACGAGGCAGTTTAATTTGGGAACGAAATTTTTACAAAGTAAAAACAGCACCCCCTATTGAGAAAAGGTTAAACAAGTACTGGTGGTCCACACGATCAAAAGCCTTGTCCTGATCGGAAGAAAGTAAACCCACATTTACATCAGACAGTTTACAAATGTCTAAAATATCTCTTATCAGAAACAAGTTATCAACAATGGAGCGATCAGGTACACAGTAGGACTGGTCCTTGTGGACCAACAGCCCCAGATACTCTTACAACCTGTTTGAGAGACATTTAGAAACAATTTTGTATTCTGCGCACAGAAAAGCAACAGGTCTACAATTTTTTATGAGTCAAATCCCCTTTTTTTTGGCAACACTGAAAGCACCACACGTTGACAGGATACAGGAAGAGAACCCTCATGAAAAGATTCACACACCACTTCATAAAAATCCTCCCCAATAGACCCCCAAAAGTGCTTATAAAACTCAGATGGTAAACCATCGATGCCAGGGGCTCGGCCTGCTGAGAGCTGCATAACTGCTGTGGACAGCTCTTGCAGTGTAATTTCAGAGTCCAATGCGACTCTCTGCTCAGGTCCCAATTGAGGAAGACCTTGTAACAACTGTTCAGTACACAGAGAGTCACAATCCTCCGCCTTATAGAGGGCAGAGTAGAAATCCACGGCATGTTGACGCATTTCACTGTCATCCGTGGTCACCTTCCCATCAGGGAGACGAAGGCAGACCATCTGTTTACGTTGCAATGTCGACTGTTCTAAGTTTTTTTTTAAAGCGCTAGCAGCATCCTAGGGAAGCTCTAGGAGCATCCATATCCTTGAGGGAAGGGAAACGAGACCTAATCAAGGCACCCTTCACTCTTTCATGCAGAAACGACCTCAGTTCATGTCTCTTGTCCTGTAAGTTCATGACTAGTCCAGGGTCATTCTGAGTGAGCAGCTTCAATTCAATTGATTTGATGTCCTGTTCAAGGGCCTTGATAGTCTCTTTAACTTCAATTTGAGACAGAGCAGTATACTGTTGACAAAATAATCGTATTTGGGCCTTCCCAACTTCCCACCATTGTCTCAAGGACTCAAAATTCCCTTTTGTAACCCTCCATTTTTCCCAAAACAACAAAAACCTTTCACAAAACATGACATCATGTAACAATTTAACATTAAAATACCTGTAAGGTGATGACCTTCGTGGACAGGACAAGTGAATATCAACAGTAACAATATGGTGATCAGAGAAACCCACAGGAGTAATGGCACACCTTCCAACCCTGCTACAGTATTGCTCAGATACATACAACCTGTCTAACCTTGCTGCACTGACACGACCTTCATTAATTTTTAGCCATGTGTACTGCCTAACTTTTGCATTCCTTACTCTCCACACATCAGAAAGCTCAAACTCAGTTAATAGACCAGACAGACAAGTGGCTGACCGCAGGTGAGGTTCTTCAGCGTTGCGATCAACAGTAAAATCCACTGTACAGTTCCAGTCCCCCCCTAAAACCATACACCCCTCTTGGTCACACTGTCTTAAGGTTTATTTTATTTTATCAAAACCAACAATACACTCTGTACCCTCATTAGGAGCATAAACATTAAAAAATAAAACATAACATCCACCTTGACCAATAAAACCCGACCCTTGACAATCTCTGTTGTAGATACCACAGTCACCCCTAAACCTGAGGAAAACAAGATGGCCACCCCAGCACTGAAATTAGTACCATGACTGAGTATATGCTGCCCCTCCCACCACATACCCCAGTCAACCTCATTATCCTCATCACTATGTGTCTCCTGTAGGAAAACTACATTAAGCCTTTTCTGTTTTATTACTTCTAAAACCCAAGCCCTCTTATTCCTGTCCCTTCCCCCATTAATATTGAGAGAGCCCACCCTTAGTACCTCCATATAGAAAAGAGAAAAGAAAAGCAAAAGAAACCACAGAGAAACCAAAGAGAAAAAAGACACCCTATGAAGCATCATCATCATCATTATTTAAATGTTCTCTTATTATTAACCTGACCACGTTTCCCACCACCTTTTGCTGCTGCAACAGCAGTAACACATTTCCTCAAGCGAAACCGCTTCTTCTCACTCAACTGGTCTAACCCCACCGTCTTCTGTAACATCACAGCTGACCTCACAAACTTATCAGCATCAAAATAATCTGCCAATTTGACAGATTTCCCAAAAGTCTGATCCAGAAACCCATGTATGTCCTCTAGATCGTAAATTGAGTCCTCACCAGCTGCTATCATATCAAAAGAGATGTCCATATCCTTCTCCTGATCCTCCTCAGCTGAGGCCACAAACCCCTGACTCCCCTCTACCACATCCCTTTCAACACTCCCCACTTGCACCCCATCACTCGTACCAGGCATCTCCTCCACTAACTGGGAGCCTAGCTCCACATGAACCCCCTCCTGTACCCCATCACTCGTACCAGGCATCTCCTCCACTACCTGGGAGACTAGCCCCACCTGAACCCCATTACCCATGGTGGGCATCACCTCCACTACCTGGGAGTCTAGCTCCACATGAACCCCCTCCTGTACCCCATTACTCATAGTGGGCATCTCCTCCACTACCTGGGAGATTAGCTCCACATGAACCCCCTCCTGTACCCCAGCACTTGCACTGGGCATCTCCTCCACTACCTGGGAGCCTAGCTCCACATGAACCCCCTCCTGTACCCCAGCACTCGTACTGGGCACCTCCTCACCAGTCTGAGGAACTGGCTCTTCAGATCCATCCTTACCTTCTACAACAATATTTTTCTGCTGCATAACATTTCCATCTAATACAAGTTGCAAACCCGTGCCCTCAACACGGATAACTTGTTTCTCAGCAACAGGTGCTTGTGGCTGCTCAACCACTGTCGGCCCACCTCTCCCTACATCAGTGGGCCCAGGCGTTACGAGGACCACCTGCGCCCCTCCCTCTGCCTTCATCCCTACACTCAAAACACCGTTGACTACCCGTACTAGCATAAGCCATATACAGTCTATTGTCATACTTGACTTTAAAATATAACTCTAAAGTCTGCTACGGTGAGTCCAAAAACATAAACACCTGTCGCCAAAACGACATAACCTGTTTCAACGCCGGGTGTTTGCAACCCAACGGAACAACCTTAATTGAACTTGCAAACTTCCCAAAGCGCAATAACTCGCGCTCCAATAGCTCATTTGGAATAAACGGTGGTACATTTGAAATCGTTACCCTTGTTGACGGAGAAAAAAAGCGGCGTAACTTGAATAAACACACCTTTAAGAAGTACGCCATGCTCAACCATACGATCCACAAGGCGCTCTTCTTTAAGAAAGACCACCACCGCTTTATTCATCCGTGACGCATAAGCAACATTCTCATAGCCTACCTTCTCTCCTACGGCAACCAGAAACTCCTCCACCGTGACAGTAGCTTCAGTAACACACCTAAAGCCGTGCCAAAGTGACAGGGACGGCATCCCCATTCGGGCTACCATTCTCCCCTAAACTTAGGGTAACAAAATACTTAATTCTACCACAACAAAAATAAAAATAATAACCTTAATGATTCACAGAAGAAAAACAAAAAATGCCACCAAGAAAGAGAAAACCGAAAGAAAGTTCTGAATATCTAACTCTACACAACACACGCACTCCTTCGCTCATACAATTCCCAGCATGCACCAAACACTCCCAGCATGCAGAGAGAGAGAGAGAGAGAGAGAGAGAGAGAGAGAGAGAGAGAGAGAGAGAGAGAGAGAGAGAGAGAGAGAGAGAGAGAGAGAGAGAGAGAGAGACTGAGACTGAGACTGAGACTGAGACTGAGACTGAGACTGAGACTGAGACTGAGACTGAGAGAGACTGAGACTGAGAGAGAGAGAGACTGAGACTGAGAGAGAGAAAGAGAGAGAGGAAGAGAAGAGAGAGAGAGAGAGAAAGAGAGAGAAAGAGAGAGAAAGAGAGAGAAAGAGAGAGAGAGAGAGAGAGAGAGAAAGAGAGAGAGAGAGAGAGAGAGAGAGAGAAAGGGACAGAGAGACAGAGACAGAGAGGAAATTGTGTTAAGCAGAGTTGATATGAGGAGAGATTGGTCTTTTCGTGTTTTCCTGTAGTTAGCTCCAGTGGTTGTATTTGGGACAGTGTCATCATCATCAGCCCTGCAGCTGAGCCGTGGAACCAATGTTAGTGCAGGGGTGGCAGTCCTTTGTACATCGGGTCTGGTGCTCCTCAATGGAGGTGTGTAGACTGCTTTTAGTAAAAACAGCAATTAACAACAGGGGTTTTGTCATTATAAATGTGTATGCGCCTAACACGTGTGTTTGGGTGTCTTAGACAGGAACTCTACAACGGATTTTACGAAGGACAGAAATGGGGAGTAGCCTCATTCAGGGTTAGTTACTGTTTGCACTTCCTACATCTTCCACTACTTGTCAACAGTCAGTAGAACGTGGAATGAAGCCTCTAGTGTGATGTGGGGCCGGATGGGAGCTATTTGAGTCAGTGGTCTGGCAGAATGCTAGTTCCTGGTCATGCGCGCTAGTCATCAAATGGCAATGTGTGCCATTACTTATACAGACATGAAGAAATGCTCCGGTTGGAACGTTATTGAATATATATGATAACAACATCCTGAAGATTGATTCTCTACTAAGTTTGACCAGTTTATTCGACCTGGAATATAATTTTTTGATGTTTACGTCCGACGTTTGCCTGCATCTGCGCCAGCGTTTGGACACGTGTACTACACATGCTAGCTAAAGTTGCTAATTCGACATAAGTAACATTATCGAACAAAACAACGATTTATTTTGGAACTAGGATTCCTGGCATTGCATTCTGATGAAGATAATCAAAGGTAAGGGAATAGTTATGATGTAATTTTGTATTTCTGTTGACTCCAACATGGCGGAGAAATTTTGTTAAATCTGAGCGCCGTCTCAGATTATTGCATGGTGTGCTCTTTACTAAAGTTTAAAAAAAATCTGACACAGCGGGAGCATTTAAGAAGAAGTGTATCTTTAATTCTATTTAAAACATGTATCTTTCATCAAAGTTTATGATGAGTATTTCTGTTATTTGAAGTGGCTTTCTGTAATTACTCCGGATATTTTGGAGGCATTTCTGAACATTGCGCCAATATAAACCGAGATTTGTGCATATAAATATGCACATTATCAAACAAAACATAAATGTATTGTGTAACATTATGTCCTATGAGTGTCATCTGATGAAGATTATCAAAGGTTAGTCATTAATTTTATCTCTATTTCTGCTTTGTGTGACTATCTTTGCTGGGAAAAATGGCTGTGTGTTTTTTGGATATGGTGGTGAGCTAACATAAATATATGTTGTGTTTTCGCTGTAAAACATGTTTTAAATCGGACACGATGGGTAGATTAACAAGATGTTTATCTTACATTTGCTGTATTTTACTTGTTAATGTGTGAAAGTTACATATTTCCCCAAAATATTTTTGAATTTTGCGCGCTGCCTTTTCAGCGGAATGTTGGGGGGGGTTCCGCTAGCGGAATGTGTGTCCTCGATAGGTTAAAGGTTAAGCAGTTAGATCTAGCAGAGAACTAGACAACCCAACACAAGATAGTATTCATGGGTGAAGGTCTTTGAGTGCAGCCCGACTAGATCGTTTTTACATGTCCAGGAATCAGAACAATAGGAAGTTGGGGTTTTCGGATCATCACATAACCATGGCTCGGCTGTCTATTTAACCCCGGCAGGCATCCTATCGGAAGTTTAATGTAAAGCTCTTACAAGATGCCACTTTTTGCTCAGGTTTCCCCACTTTTTGGGAAAGATAGAGGCAGCGAAGAGAGGAGTTTGAGTCTCTGAGTCAATGGTGGGTTGTGGTGAAAGTCCAAATTCGGCTTTTCTGTCAACAGTACACAGCTCTCTCATCCAAGGCTATAAATTGCCTGCGGTTGTCGGATGGGCGGGTGATCTCTGTGTTGCGGGAGTGGACTGTTTTATACTGAGTTGTATAGGGCACAACTGTGTGGTCCTATGTGGGCTTAGGTTTTGTTAAAATCAAATCAAACGTTATTAGTCACATGCGCCGAATACAACAGGTGTAGTAGACCTGACAGTGACATGCTGAATACAACAGGTGTAGTAGACCTGACAGTGAAATGCTGAATACAACAGGTGTAGACCTGACAGTGACATGCTGAATACAACAGGTGTAGTAGACCTGACAGTGAAATGCTGAATACAACAGGTGTAGACCTGACAGTGAAATGCTGAATACAACAGGTGTAGACCTGACAGTGAAATGCTGAATACAACAGGTGTAGTAGACCTGACAGTGAAATGCTGAATACAACAGGTGTAGTAGACCTGACAGTGAAATGCTGAATACAACAGGTGTAAACCTTACAGTGAAATGCTGAATACAACAGGTGTAGACCTGACAGTGAAATGCTGAATACAACAGGTGTAGACCTGACAGTGAAATGCTGAATACAACAGGTGTAGACCTCACAGTTAAATGCTGAATACAACAGGTGTAAACCTCACAGTGAAATGCTGAATACAACAGGTGTAGACCTTACAGTGAAATGCTGAATACAACAGGTGTAGACCTTACAGTGAAATGCTGAATACAACAGGTGTAGTAGACCTCACAGTGAAATGCTGAATACAACAGGTGTAGTAGACCTTACAGTGAAATGCTGAATACAACAGGTGTAGTAGACCTGACAGTGACATGCTGAATACAACAGGTGTAGTAGACCTTACAGTGAAATGCTGAATACAACAGGTGTAGTAGACCTGACAGTGATATGCTGAATACAACAGGTGTAGACCTTACAGCGAAATGCTGAATACAACAGGTGTAGACCTTACAGTGAAATGCTGAATAGAACAGGTGTAGACCTTACAGAAAAATGCTGACTTACAAGCCATTAAAGAACAGCAGCAAAATAACAATGTGGAGGTTATCTACAGGGTGTTACGGTACAGAGTCAATGTGGAGGCTATATACAGGGTGTTACGGGACAGAGTCAATGTGGAGGCTAAATACAGGGTGTTATGGTACAGAGTCAATGTGGAGGCTATATACAGGGGGTACCGGTACAGAGTCAATGTGAAGGCGATATACAGGGTGTTACGGTACAGAGTCAATGTGGAGGCTATATACAGGGGGTACCGGTACAGAGTCAATGTGAAGGCTATATACAGGGTGTTACGGTACAGAGTCAATGTGGAGGCTATATACAGGGTGTTACGGTACAGAGTCAATGTGGAGGCTATATACAGGGTGTTACGGTACAGAGTCAATGTGGAGACTATATACAGGGGGTACCAGTACAGAGTCAATGTGGAGGCTATATACAGGGTGTTACGGTACAGAGTCAATGTGGAGGCTATATACAGGGGGTACCGGTACAGAGTCAATGTGGAGGCTATATACAGGGTGTTACGGTACAGAATCAATGTGGAGGCTATATACAGGGGGTACCGGTACAGAGTCAATGTGGAGGCTATATACAGGGTGTTACGGTACAGAGTCAATGTGGAGGCTATATACAGGGGGTACCGGTACAGAGTCAATGTGGAGGCTATATACAGGGTGTTACGGTACAGAGTCAATGTGGATGCTATATACAGGGGGTACCGGTACAGAGTCAATGTGGAGGCTATATACAGGGGGTACCGGTACAGAGTCAATGTGGAGACTATATACAGGGGGTACCAGTACAGAGTCAATGTGGAGGCTATATACAGGGTGTTACGGTACAGAGTCAATGTGGAGGCTATATACAGGGTGTTACGGTACAGAGTCAATGTGGATGCTATATACAGGGGGTACCGGTACAGAGTCAATGTGGAGGCTATATACAGGGGGTACCGGTACAGAGTCAATGTGGAGACTATATACAGGGGGTACCAGTACAGAGTCAATGTGGAGGCTATATACAGGGTGTTACGGTACAGAGTCAATGTGGAGGCTATATACAGGGTGTTACGGTACAGAGTCAATGTGGAGGCTATATACAGGGGGTACCGGTACAGAGTCAATGTGGAGACTATATACAGGGGCTACCGGTACAGAGTCAATGTGGAGGCTATATACAGGGGGTACCGGTACAGAGTCAATGTGCTAATTGGTTAGTCCAACTTAAGATAAACTGGCTGTCCTCAACCCTCTCACCGGTCTGCTCCCAGACCTGCAATGCAAGCGGGTGGATTTGTTCTGGTCGGGCCGTCACTGGCTGAGGGCGTCAGTGTTGTACATGTCCGTCCACGAAGGAGTACAGGGCCTGGTGGAACTGGAGGGCAGGGTGGCTGCGTTCTGACTAAAGACGGTGCAGAGACTGCTGTACCATACTGATGTTGGCTGGAGGGAACCAGCATGCGCGCTGCTGAGGAGAGCTGGCGGATTAGGGTTGGACCGGCAGCTGTTCCTCATGAAGCTGGAGAGGCTGAGTACAGCAGGTCTCCCTGATTTTTACTCTGCGGTGCTGAGGGCTTGGCAGCTGCTAAGACCCACACGAGAAGGGGGTGTGAAGCCTGGGCTGTGGGTATGGGAGGAGCCTATCTTCCACAATCAAGCCATCCTTTTGAGATCGGTTCAGTCGGCCACCCTGCAGAAGCAACTGATGGCAGCGGGTTCACTAAGGCTAGGTGACCTGCGGCTGCTGTGTGCGGAGGGGTGGAAAACCTCGGAAGTACTGGCACAACAAACAGGACTAACATCTCTTAGGCTGCTGGAGAGATTCCTGGAGGAGGTCCAGGAGGCACTGAGCCGGTAAAGGGGGTGTTTGAGCGGCCGAAGGGGGAGGGGGCACCATTGGGGTCTGGAGGACTTGTTAGATGTTAACACTCCGAGCCTGGGGGAGTTTGAGGGGGTGGGAGGTAATGCCCTCTACAACCTCTGCATAAAGGTGAAAAACATTAGGAGCCAAACAGGAGTGAAGGCACAAGGCTGCTGGTGGTGATGGTGAGGTTTTAATGGAATGAGGATGTATCATTAAAGAAAGACAAAAAAAGTATCTCTGTTCCTCTCTCTCTCTCTCTCTCTCTCTCTCTCTCTCTCTCTCTCTCTCTCTCTCTCTCTCTCTCTCTCTCTCTCTCTCTCTCTCTCTCTCTCTCTCTCTCTCTCTCAAATCAATTCAAGGGGCTGTATTGGCATGGGAAACATATGTTAACATTGCCAAAGCAAGTGAAGTAGAGAATAAACCAAAGTGAAAGTCTCTCTCTTTCTCTCTCTCGCTCTCAGTAACTCAGTAACTCAGTAACTCACTCTCTATATATCTGTCTTTCCCTTTCTCTAACTCTCCCTCCTCGCTCAGTCACTTTTAACCCTGATTATTGGCGCATACAGTAGCCACCTCAACTATCACCAGTATCCATGGATATCGGTACTGGTTTTTAACATGTTTAAAGTCTACACATTCTCATTTGTAATTCTTTTTTCTGGTGTGTGTATTTAGTGTGACTGCACTGTTGAGGAAAAGTAAGTTGGCAAGCGATCTGGATCTGCCAATCATAGGCCTGTTGTTTTTTTCTCCAGCGATGTATTATGCCATCGTGTTCTCACTCTCTCCCTCTGTCCTTTAATCACTCCCTCCCCTGTGTATGTGTGTGTATGTGTGTGTGTGTGTGCGTGTTTGTGCGCCAGGTGCTGTTGGATCACACTATTAAGGACCCGACACATCTGAGAGAGAGAGAGAGAGGGAAAGAGAGAGAGAGACAAATAGAGAGAGCGAGGGAGAGAGAGAGGGAAAGAGAGAGAGAGACAACTAGAGAGAGCGAGGGAGAGAGGAAAAGAGAGAGAGAGACATAAATAAAGAGAGAGACATAAAGAGAGAGACATAAATAGAGAGAGAGAGGGAAAGAGAGAGAGAGAAATAGAGAGAGAGAGAGAGACATAAATAGAGAGAGAGACAGAAGAGAAGAAGAGAGAGGTAGAACACCTTTCATGCCTGTCTTCAGTAGTTCTCAGATGTCACCGTGTGCAGATTCTGCATGTAGGCTGAGAGAATCTGCCAGGAGATCTGATGCGTGAGATCTGATGCGTGAGATCTGATGCGTGAGATCTGATGCGTGAGATCTGATGCGATGCGTGAGATCTGATGCGTGAGATCTGATGCGTGAGATCTGATGCGTGAGTTCTGATGCGTGAGTTCGGAAGCGTGAGTTCTGATGCGTGAGTTCTGATGCGTGAGATCTGATGCATGAGTTCTGATGCGTGAGATCTGATGCGTGAGATCTGATGCGTGAGATCTGATGCGTGAGATCTTATGCGTGAGATCTGATGCGTGAGTTCTGATGCGTGAGTCCTTATGCGTGAGATCTGATGCGTGAGTTCTGAAGCGTGAGTTCTGATGCGTGAGTTCTGATGCGTGAGATCTGATGCGTGAGATCTGATGCGTGAGTTCTGATGTGTGAGATCTGATGCGTGAGATCTGATGCGTGAGATCTGATGCGTGAGATCTGATGCGTGAGTTCTGATGCGTGAGTCCTTATGCGTGAGATCTGATGCGTGAGTTCTGATGCGTGAGTTCTGATGCGTGAGTTCTGATGCGTGAGTTCTGAAGCGTGAGTTCGGATGCGTGAGTTCTGATGCGTGAGATCTGATGCGTGAGATCTGATGTGTGAGATCTGATGCGTGAGTTCTGATGCGTGAGATCTGATGCGTGAGATCTGATGCGTGAGATCTGATGCGTGAGTTCTGATGCGTGAGTTCTGAAGCGTGAGTTCGGATGCGTGAGTTCTGATGCGTGAGATCTGATGCGTGAGATCTGATGCGTGAGATCTGATGCGTGAGTTCTGATGCGTGAGTTCTGATGCGTGAGATCTGATGCGTGAGATCTGAGCAGCATTCGTTTCTTAATTAAAAAAAAAAGTTTTGTGTGTTTTGGTCACTAGTTATTTGGACATATCAGGATTGGGTGAAGGCAGTGCTTCGATGCCAATTGAGAGTGTGCTTTGGCTGAGAGTTTCCTTTTGCCAGGGTGAAGACTTCACTTTTCTAACACATATGAAAGAATAAATAAATCACGCAACTGAACAAATTTACTCCTGGGTTAACAGATATTATCTCCACACGTACGCACGCACGCACACACACGACCATCTCTCTCTCTCTCTCTCTCTCTCTCTCTCTCTCTCTCTCTCTCTCTCTCTCTCTCTCTCTCTCTCTCTCTCTCTCTCTCTCTCTCTCTCTCTCTCTCTCTCTCTCTCTCTCTCTCTCTCTCTCTCTCTCTCTCTCTCTCTGTGTGTGTTCTCAGAGTCACCTTGCCACAGGCCCTCTCCTCCCCGCTCATAGCTGGCTCTATCCGGGTGTGTATCCAGTCAGCTCAATCAATGGCACACATGGTGTGTGTGTGTGTGTGTGTGTGACCGAACACTAATGGTTGGCCTGATGGTAGTGTAATCGTAGTGGGAGTCAGTGGGAGAGAGAGGATTGCTCGTCTGTGTGTCACACACGCATGAAAAATAAAGCCAAAGTTATTCAGACGAGAGCAAGGAAATACCAAAAATGTCAGTCACTCATTGTGACAGGTAACGAAACAGTGGAAAAACAGACAAAAGCAAAGTGAATGTATTTCAACCTGTTTAAGTCCTACAAACCTGGGCTTACGATCTCTCGTTAATAAAAGATCTCTAACAGACGACACAGGATCGAACCTTGTTGCTCACTGACATAGGTGTGTGTGTGTGTGTTATGTGTGTTATTTTATAGCACGTGTTGCATGTCGCTGTGTGTTGGTGTTAGAATAATACTCACAGATTTACACTTCCTGCTGTTCTGCTGCGATACTCTCGGGACAGCTGACAGGAAGTATACATACCCTCTGAAGAGTTTTCTGACCAATCAGAGACGGGCAGCTCCCAGGGAAGTATGGGTAGTATATGTGTTGGCGTACTGGTAGTGTATATAATGTCACTGACAGCTTTCCAAGAAACCAAACATTCAGACATTCCTGGTCTGTTTACATATATTTGTGAGACTATTTATAAAGATGTAAAAAATTTCTGTATTACCTGTGTTTTTAACTATGTGATAATATTTTAGGTTGAGGAAAGGTCCGAGGGGGAGATTTATATGGCCAATATAACACGGCTAAGAGCTGTTCTTATGGACGAAGCGATTATAAACTGGTTACCAACGTAATTAGAGCAGTAAAAATAAATGTTTTTGTCATACCCGTGCTATACAACGGCTGTTGGCCAATCAGCATTCAGGCCTCGAAACACCCAGTTGATTATTTCTGATATATCACATGCCTTACGTTTATTTTTTCCAGCTTAAGTAAAATGTGTTATGCCTCTACTGCCATTTATTCCAATTGGACTGGTTCGGATTTCTCCCTGACCAAGATGGCTGCCATTTTCAAACCCGTTCTGGAACTTTGAGGGTTTGTGACATTTCCCATCTAGTCATTTAATAGGACGTCTATTGTTCAAACTAAGTTCAACAGTGCCATGTGGAGTAACAAAAGTAGAATGAGATCAAGGCAAAGTAAATGAACCACAAGATGTGGTTCACGGTTTAATAGCTGTGAATGAAATCATAAGACATTTAAGTCTAAGACTAAAATGACAAAACACTCAACATTTGAATGCTGAATTGAACAAACTACAAATCGACAAGCTTTTTTGGATGTGTATTCTTCTTTCACTGAAGTAGCGTCTTACGTCACTGGCCTCGCATCGGTCCTCACCTCTGGTTTTGACAGGATTGGCCAAGGGTGCAGAACACACTGCTACATCTTTCCACTTCCTGTTACACCTTTCCACTTCCTCTGGAAACAACATCAGAATGTTAGTGCGGAGCTAAAATGGTCACTGCACCCTTGCCCAAAAAATCTGGATAAAAAATACAATGTGTGTGTGTCTTTGGCTATTTATGTGGATGGATAGGAAGAATATGTGTGTGTGTGTTGGAGTGTGTCTCTTCTCTCTTCACTGCGTGAGATCCTAAAATCTGCCTCTTTCTAGAAAATCAAGACCCTAAAGTCCAGGTAGCAGATAAAGGATCCTATCAGATATTTATGTAGTAGGTGCTTTATATCAACAAATAACAAATTAACTATTAATTTCTTACTAATTCATTAACTAATATGCATGGGTTCTAACTTGAACAATTCTTTGTTAGTTAGTTTACAATTGTACCATGTATGCTCCCTGCGTATAAAAACCACGGAGACTGCTCGAAGGGCCCGATTGAAAGATCATAATTTGACTCACACGGTGAGCCTACTGTTGCCAAGTTGTACTTCACATTTTAGTATGGAAAATGTTTCTGAGGAATATTCTACAATATTCACAACATATTGACACAAATTTCATCAATTACATGTGGGAAAACATATTTGAATGAACATTATCAAGAAAGCAGCAGATGAAACAGAAAGTGAATACGCTCCTCCATCTCTCCCCGGTTTTAGCTTGCGGCTCTCACTGTCTATCTGGCTAGCTTTAGGATATTTACTAGTCCATACCATTGACAAACTTGGCTATGTTAACGACATATGGCAGTACACAAATGAAATCTAGTTCACTTATTTTGCCAGCTAGAAAGAAACAGCCACAAATTAATTCAGAAACGGAGGAAGAGGATAACTACCTACAGCAAGCAAACGTTAACAGATGCATCTTCAACAAGAAGCAACTGTGACAACATTGATCCTAAGATCAAAACATTTACTTTCCCCCTGAACAAAATTCCAAATCTACCCCTCTGAAGAAAACCTGGGTCTTTTCTCCAAAATGCCACCAGATCCACGATCGAATACGTGGCTTATCCCACCATCCACTCACATACTGTAAACACAGTTTCAGTCCCAGCCACAAGGCTTTATATAGAAACATTGAAGTCCATCACGACCAAAACTGCTCTTTTCCCATAGTCTTGTACTGTACAATCTATAGTATGATAGCACCAGCAGTTAGCTACCAACAGCTGGTTACCTTAGAGTTAATCAGTGTTATTTGGATGGAAGATGTGAGCTAAATACGGTACCTCTATAGCTAGCTAAAGTTAGGATCTAGGTAGCAAACTAGCTCTTTCACCTACCCGGTGAAGCCCTGTTCATGCATAGAGGTAGTAAACTAGCTCTTTAACTTACCCGGTGAAGCCCTGTTCAAGCATAGAGGTATTAAACTAGCTCTTTAACTTATCCGGTGAAGCCCTGTTCATGCCTAGAGGTAGTAAACTAGCTCTTTAACTTACCCGGTGAAGCCCTGTTCATGCATAGAGGTAGTAAACTAGCTCTTTAACTTACCTGGTGAAGCCCTGTTCAAGCATAGAGGTAGTAAGCTAGCTCTTTCACCTACCTGGTGAAGCCCTGTTCATGCATAGAGGTAGTAAACTAGCTCTTTAACTTACCCGGTGAAGCCCTGTTCAAGCATAGAGGTAGTAAACTAGCTCTTTAACTTATCCGGTGAAGCCCTGTTCATGCATAGAGGTAGTAAACTAGCTCTTTCACCTACTCGGTGAAGCCCTGTTCATGCATAGAGGTAGTAAACTAGCTCTTTAACTTACCTGGTGAAGCCCTGTTCAAGCATAGAGGTATTAAACTAGCTCTTTAACTTACCCGGTGAAGCCCTGTTCATGCATAGAGGTATTAAACTAGCTCTTTAACTCACCCGGTGAAGCCCTGTTCATGCATAGAGGTATTAAACTAGCTCTTTAACTCACCTGGTGAAGCCCTGTTCATGCATAGAGGTATTAAACTAGCTCTTTAACTCACTCGGTGAAGCCCTGTTCATGCATAGAGGTAGTAAACTAGCTCTTTAACTTACCTGGTGAAGCCCTGTTCATGCATAGAGGTATTAAACTAGCTCTTTAACTTATCCGGTGAAGCCCTGTTCATGCATAGAGGTAGTAAGCTAGCTCTTTAACTTATCCGGTGAAGC
Source organism: Salvelinus fontinalis (assembly GCF_029448725.1). NCBI lineage: Eukaryota > Metazoa > Chordata > Actinopteri > Salmoniformes > Salmonidae > Salvelinus > Salvelinus fontinalis. The sequence continues at coordinate 11,049,247 of NC_074679.1, read as the reverse complement.
CCTGTTCATGCATAGAGGTATTAAACTAGCTCTTTAACTCACCCGGTGAAGCCCTGTTCATGCATAGAGGCAGTAAACTAGCTCTTTAACTTACCCGGTGAAGCCCTGTTCAAGCATAGAGGTATTAAACTAGCTCTTTAACTTATCCGGTGAAGCCCTGTTCATGCATAGAGGTAGTAAGCTAGCTCTTTAACTTACCCGGTGAAGCCCTGTTCATGCATAGAGGTATTAAACTAGCTCTTTAACTTACCCGGTGAAGCCCTGTTCATGCATAGAGGTATTAAACTAGCTCTTTAACTCACCCGGTGAAGCCCTGTTCATGCTCTGTCTCTGCTGCTTCTGCTGGCTGTTTGTGATACTTTATAACCACGTTGTTGGTAGGGACAGAATCCACTTTGAAAAGCAACGCTTTGCTGAAGCCCTCCCTTCCATTGTTGATAGCCATGGAAATTCTCAAGGATGAAATGTGCCCCACAGATTGGCAAGTAGATGCCCAATTCGCCCGACTCATTCTCACAAATATATCCTATTTTTTTTTACCAAGTGTTTCATTTTTGTGGCCATAGAGGCATATTCACATGCTACCACACAACGCTTGGCCATCTTGATGAAGAAACATGCTATTATTAGCTAGTGTAACAGTATAACTTTACTTCGTCCCCTCGCCCCGACACGGGCGCGAACAGGGACCCTCTGCACACATCAACAACTGTCACCCACGAAGCAGCGTTAACCATCGCTCCACAAAAGCCGCGGCCCTTGCAGAGCAAGGGGCAACCCTACTTAAAGTCTCAGAGCAAGTGACGTAACTGATTGAAATGCTACTAGCGCGTACCCGCTAACTAGCTAGCCATTTTACATCCGTTACACTAGTTCCATACTACTAACCCACAAGTTTTTCTTAAAATATTTTTTTTTACCCAGAAGGCATCCCTGTGTGACACTGCATGTTAACTACCCAGCCAAGCAGAATCAGTAGTAGAGTCCTTTTGGTTGTGAAGTGCACGATCCAAAAGCTTTTTCCTTTCTTCAGAACAAAATTCAATTTCCCACTTGACTGTCTATTATATCACCCTGTCACGTATCTTCCCAGTCAACAGCACCTCAAAAGATGAGGGAATACATTGTTTAGGAGGATTACCTGCTGCAGTTGATCGAGAGATGTCCAGTTTGCAGACGACAAACATTCAACATAGAGAAGACTAGCAAGAGGACCATCAGCATCACGCAGACATGCCCTCGCTGTGAGCATTCCTATAAATGGCAACAGGGAGGACACTTGAATCAGGTTGGTGACATTTGACCTGGTCGAAGAGTTTAGAGTTTTGTCCCGATTCACCTTCCTAATCTAGATGGTGGAACCGGCCTGATCGATACGTTTACCATTCTATTTCTCTCACGATAACTGAAAGCTGGACGCAGCGATCCGGTTGGTTCCACCATGCTAATCATATCCACCGTTGATAATGTAATCAGTGCTCTGTGTGTGTGTGTGTGTGTTTGTTTGTGACTGACCACTATCTTTGATGAGGGGCCCAGGAGCTGATCTATGCTGCTATGCCCATCAATGGGGTGCTGGGGAAAAAAGGCCTCCACTCCAGCCTCAACGATTTGCCTGCTCACCAACGGTCATCGATGTTCCAGACCAGACTTAGGTAGCTTCAGTCTGTGCAGAATAACTGGTACCCTATGTAGTCTGTCTCAATGTGTCTGATGGGTGATTGATTTTAAACTCAAAAGTCTCATATCCTTCCCTGCAACCCTAACCCACCGTCCCTTCACCCCATTCACTAACCCTAACCCACCATTCCTTCATCCCATTCACTAACCCTAACCCACCATTCCTTCACCCCATTCACTAACCCTAACCCACCAACCCTTCACCCCATTCACTAACCCTAACCCACCATCCCTCCACCCCATTCACTAACCCTAACCCACCATCCCTTCACCCCATTCACTAACCCCAACCCACTATCCCTTCACCCCATTCACTAACCCTAACCCACTATCCCTTCACCCCATTCACTAACCCTAACCCACCATCCCTCCACCCCATTCACTAACCCTAACCCACCGTCGCTTCACCCCATTCACTAACCCTAACCCACCATCCCTTCACCCCATTCACTAACCCTAACCCACCATCCCTTCACCCCATTCACTAACCCTAACCCACCATCCCTTCACCCCATTCACTAACCCTAACCCACCATCCCTTCACCCCATTCACTAACCCTAACCCACCATCCCTTCACCCCATTCACTAACCCTAACCCACCCTCCCTTCACCCCATTCACTAACCCTAACTCACCATTCCTTCACCCCATTAACTCCCTCTTCTCCCTCTGCAGGTTTGGAGATACACAACCTAACTCCCTCTATCTCTCCCCTACCTAGTTAGTGAAGTTAGGTGCACCACATAAAATGTAGGAGTACCAGAAACGTACATTTTAACAGATTGAGATATAGCCTACATTGTGTCTATATGAATCATACTTACTTTGAAACATATCTCCTCCACATCGCACTTTCTCTGCCACCAAATGTTTGCATAATAGTAAAGTTACCAGGTTGTCAGGGTGATATGGGCCAGGTAGGAGTTATGACAGGGTAGGAACCAAAGTGCTGGTTAGTATTTTCTTAGTGGACCATAATAGCATTTGAAGAGATGTATAAATGTTGCATGCCATTGCACAAACAACATGCTGATATACACCACCACTGGTAGCAACCTGTATTAGACCTAACGTTTGCTTTGCCCTAGCTAGTGCATATAGCTAAATGGCATTTACCTAACCAACTAGCTAGTTAGCGATTAGCATTAGCGATTAGCTTTAGGCACATCCCAGGTTCCTAAGACTTAACTCGTGTTTTGCAAAGAGAAAGATTAATATTATTATAGAGAAAACATGTGGATTCAAATTTAAACGCAATGTGGAAAGCATCATCGTTGTTGTTTTGGAAGAATCTGCTGAGAGAAACAGGCACAGTGTGGAGCAAGGGAGGGGCAAAGTACGGCCCGCCGGGCACTTCAATCCGACACACGAGACATTGAAAAAAAATTATAATAATAAAAACGTAACTTTTTCAACCTTTTTTTCTCCACAATTTCATGGTATCCAATTGGTAGTTACAGTCTTGTCACATCGCTGCAACTCCCGTAAGGAAAGGTCGAGAGCCGCACATCCTCCGAAACACAATCCAGCCAAGCCACACTGCTTCTTGACACAATGCCCGGTAGCCAGCTGCACCAATGTGTTGGAGGAAACACAGTATACCTGGCGACCGTGTCAGCATGCATGCGCCCGGTCCGCCACAGGAGTTGCTAGTGCGCAATGGGACAAGAAAATGTCAGCCTGCCAAACGTTGGTTAGGTCGGGGTGTGATTAAGGGTGGGTTATCTAGGTGTATTGTATGTCTATGTTGGCCTGATATGGTTTCCTAATCAGAGGCAACTGTTTATCGTTGTCTCTTATTGGGGATCATATTTAGGTAGCCATTTCCCCATTGTGCTTTGTGGGATCTTGTTTAGGTAGGCCTGTTAGCACTATTTTGAGCTTCATGTTTCGTTTGTTCGTTTTATTGTTTTTCCCTTTGAGTTTTTCTATTCCAAAATAAAGGATGGAAACAAACTGCGCCTTGGTCTTTATAATGAGTGTGACAACTATTTATGACACAACTTTGATTGCGACCCTAGTACTATTCCTGTCAACTTGTGGGTGCAAACGCTGTCTTCTCGCTTGAGTGCAAACGCTGTCTTCTCGCCCCTTTTTCTCCAGGGAGCTTGTACCACCGGGAGAGTAGGAAAAACAAATAACAATGAAAAGCTCACATTCTTTCCAAGAACAATTGTCCAGTCCACTTACTCGTCAGAGTTTATTTAAAGAGATATTTTAGTCTAGTCTCATTTTAGTCAACTGAAATTAAAAATCATTTTATTTTGTTATATTTTTTCTGGGTCTATTTAGTCAGTTATCATCTTGTCAATTGCCAATGAAAAATAGGCATTTGACAAATATTTCCGTCACTATTTTAATTGAAAACAAATTGCGCTGCACTGGATTAGGTTGCACAAAATATCTTGAATCATTCATTACTGCTGGGACGTGTTAGATGAAACGACCAAATCATGGGCAGGTGATGATGGTGTGATGATGGTGTAATGATGGTGTAATGATGGTGTAATGCCACCAATTTACAAGGTTAGTGCCACCAGGGGAAAATGTTAGTCTGGAGCCCTGTCACGGGGTGTGATTTTGTTATCTGCTGCAGAATAATGTGTTCTTCTGTTAGTTTAGCTGTCAGGGAAGAGAATTATCCGACAGGATAAATATGTTGGTAAGACAAGGCCATGGAAGTAAGGGATTTATGTTTACTATAGGTTAATGAGGCAATAGAAATATGACGTGACTAAAATGTGACTAAAATGAAAGGGCATTTAAGTTGACTAAAATAGTTCACTGTTTTCGTTATTTTGACAATAACTCGACTAAATCATTATTAGACTAAATATTTAAAAAGACACACACGCACGCACGCACGCACGCACGCACGCACGCACGCACGCACGCACACACACACACACACACACACACACACACACACACACACACACACACACACACACACACACACACACACACACACACACTTTTGTGAAATCAGGCCTGATGCTTAAATGAAGAAGAAAAAATAAATCTGCACAGAACTGCTGTGTCCACAAAAACAACACTAGACACTATCACTAGGGTTGATGCTATGTGATGGGGGTCTAAATGCTGCTGATGTTACTGTGTTTAACAGCCAGAGGACAGATACTGATGAAGAGAGAGAGAGCGACACACAGAGAGCGAGAGAGCAAAAGCGCAACGGACACGTCGCCCAGACCCTACACTAGACACTATGGAACACAAAGCTTTTACTATCTCATCCTGGAATATACAAGGTCTGAGGTCACCTGACTTTGGCCTAGAGAGCAGGAACATGGACTTCATCAAAGAAATTAGAAATACAGACATTGTCATCCTACAAGAAACATGGTATAACGGAGACAGACCCACTGGTTGCCCTCTAGGTTACAGAGAGCTGGTAGTCCCATCCAACCAAACTACCAGGTGTGAAACAGGGAAGAGACTCAGGGGGTATGCTAATTTGGTATAGAGCAGACCTAACTCACTCTATTAAATTAGTAAAAACAGGAACATTTCACATTTGGCTAGAAATTAATAAGGAAATTATCTCAACAGAGAAAAATGTCCCTGTGTGTTACCTATATCCCCCCAATAGAATCCCCATACTTTAACTATGACAGCTTCTCCATCCTAGATGGGGAGATCAATCATTTCCAGGGCCAGGGACATGTACTCGTCTGTGGCGACCTAAATGCCAGAACTGAACAAGAACCTGACACTCTCAGCACACAGGTGGACAAACACCTTCCTGGAGGTGACAGCATTCTCTCCCACGTATGCCCCCCTAAACACAACTACGACAACATAACCAACAGAAACGAGTCACAACTCCTGCAGCTCTGTCGGATATAGTCAATAGTAGGCTTCGAGGGGACTCCTAAGGTAGGTACACCTATAGCTCATCTCTTGGCACTAGTGCTGTAGACTACTTTATCACTGACCTCAACCCAGAGTCTCTTAGAGCGTTCACAGTCAGCCCACTGACACCACTATCAGATCACAGCAAAATCACAGTCTACTTGAACAGAGCTATTCTCAATCATGAGGCATCAAAGCCAAAGAACTGAATAATATTAAGAAATGCTATAGATGGAAAGAAAATAGCAAGGAAATCTACCAAAAAACAATTAGGCAATAACAAATTCAATCCCTTTTAGACAATTTCCTGGGTAAAACGTTCCACTTTAGTAGTGAAGGTGTAAACTTGGCAGTAGAATACCTAAACAGTATATTGGCCTCTCAGCTTCTCTATAAAATCAAAAACCACTTCTCCCATCTTTTTGGCTCTATGACAAAGAACACAGAGCAAAAACATATACATGATCAAATACTAATCTTACAATCAACTATTAAAGACTACCAGAACCCACTTGATTCTCAAATTACATTGAATGAACTACAGGACAAAATACAAACCCTCCAACCCAAAAAGGCCTGTGCGGTTGAAGGTATCCTAAATGAAATTAAAAAATTTACAGACCACAAATTCCAATTGGCTATACTTAAACTCTTTAACATCATCCTCAGCTCTGGCATCTTCCCCAATATTTGGACCAAGGACTGATTACCCCAATCCACAAAAGTGGAGACACATTTGACCTTAATAACTACTGGGGGATTTGCATTGCATTATCACTAACAGCAGACTGTCAAGTCCTGACCTTAGAGATCCTTTTTATGTCTCTATTTGGTTTGGTCAGGGCGTGAGTTGGGGTGGGTATTCTATGTTCTATTATTTGTATTTCTATGTTTTGGCCGGGTATGGTTCTCAATCAGGGACAGCTGTCTATCGTTGCCTCTGATTGGATTGAGAACCATACTTAGGTAGCCCTTTTTCCCACTGTCTTTGTGGGAAGTTGACTTTGTTTATGGCACATAGCCCTTAGCTTCACGGTTTGTTGTCAATTTGTAAGTCGCTCTGGATAAGAGCGTCTGCTAAATGACTTAAATGTAAATGTAATGTAAATGTTTTTGTAGTGTTTATCGTTTTGTTCGGCGTCTTGTCTAATAAAGAGAAAATGTACTCTCACAACGCTGCACCTTGGTCCAGTTCTTTCAACGGCTGTGACACAGACTCGTGCATTTCTTCAGCAAAAACAATGTGCTGAGCAAATGTCAAATTGGCTTTTTACCAAATTACAGTACGACAGACCACGTATTAACTCTGCACCACCCTAATTGACAAAAAACAAAACAAAAACAAAGGCAGTCTTCTCATGCTTTGTTGATTTCAAAAAAGCTTTTGACTCTATTTGGCACGAGGGTCTGCTATACAAATTGATGGAAAGTGGAGTTGGGGGAAAAACATAGTACATTATACAATCCATCCACAATCCTTAAATTGTGCGGTTAAAATGTCTTTCCTCAGGGCCGGGGGGGGGGGGGGGGGGGGGGGGGGGTGAGACAGGGATGCAGCTTCAGCCCCAACCTCTTCAACATACACCACCGTTCAAAAGTTTTTTAGTCCATTAAAATAACATCAAATTGATCAGAAATACAGTGTAGACATTGTTAATGTTTTAAATGACTATTGTAGCTGAAAACAGCTGATTTGTAATGGAATATCTACATAGGTTTGGAGGCCCGTTACCAGCAACCATCACTCCTGTTCCAATGACACGTTGTGTTAGCTAATCCAAGTTTATAATTTTAAAAGCATAATTGATCAGAGAAACCTTTTTCCAATTATCTTAGCACAGCTGTTGTTCTGTTTAAAGAAGCAATAAAACTGGCCTTGAGACTAGTTGAGTATCTGCGAGCATAGAACACCAGCGAGCGTAGAAGTAGTTTAGCTCATGTGGTAGGCTCGTGTCACTGGGCAGCTCTCAGCTGCGTTTCCCTTTGTAGTCTGTAATGGTTTGCAAACCCTGCCACATCCGACGAGCGTCAGAGCCGGTGTAGTATGATTCGATCTATGCCTGTTTGATGGTTCGTCAGAGGGCATAGCCTGATTTCTTCTAAGCTTCCGGGTTAGAGTCCCGCTCCTTGAAAGTGGCAGCTCTAGCCTTTAGCTCAGTGCGGATGTCGCCTGTAATCCATGGCTTCTTGTTGGGGTATGTACGCACGGTCACTGTGGGCACGACGTCCTCGATGCGCTTATTGATGAAGCCAATAACTGATGTGGTGATGTGGTGTACTCCTCAGTGCCATCAGAGGAATCCCAGAACATATTCCTGTCTGTGCTAGCAAAACAGTCCTGTAGCTTAGCATCTGCTTCATCTGACCACTTTTTCATTGACTGAATCACTGGTGCTTCCTGCTTAATTTATTTGGGGCTTGTAAGCAGGAATCAGGAGGATAAAATGATGGTCAGATTGGCCAAATGGAGGACGAAGGAGAGCTTTGTATCCGTCTCTGTGTGCGGAGTAAAGGTGGTCCAGGAGTTTTTCTCTGTCTGGTTGCTCATTTAACATTCTGATAGAAATTTGGTAAGACTGATTTAAGTTTCCCTTCATTAAAGTCTCCGGCAACTCGGAGCACCTCGTCTGGGTGAACGTTTTCCTGTTTGCTTATGGCGGAATACAGCTAATTGAGTGCGGTCTTAGTAGTGCGGTCTTAGCAGTAGAGATGGCAGTGGTAGAGATATTAGAGGTGTAAATGCTACTAGTGGTAATGGTAATAGTAGAGATATTAGAGGTATAAATGCTACTAGTGGTAATGGTAGTAGTAGAGATATTAGAGGTATAAATGCTACTAGTGGTAATGGTAGTAGTAGGGATATTAGAGGTATAAATGCTACTAGTGGTAATGGTAGTAGATATATTAGAGGTATAAATGCTACTAGTGGTAATGGTAGTAGTAGAGATATAAGAGGTATAAATGCTACAAGTGGTAATGGTAGTAGATATATTAGAGGTATAAATGCTACAAGTGGTAGTGGTAGTAGAGATATTATAGGTATAAATGCTACTAGTGGTAATGGTAGTAGATATATTAGAGGTATAAATGCTATTAGTGGTAATGGTAGTATAGATATTAGAGGTATAAATGCTACTGGTGGTAGTGGTAGTAGTAGAGATATTAGAGGTGTAAATGCTACTAGTGGTAATGGGAGTAGAGATATTAGAGGTATAAATGCTACTAGTGGTAGTGGTAGTAGTAGAGATATTAGAGGTGTATGTGCTACTAGTGGTAATGGTAGTAGAGATATTAGAGGTGTAAATACTACTAGTGGTAATGGTAGTAGTAGAGATATTAGAGGTGTAAGTGCTACTAGTGGTAATGGTAGTAGAGATATTAGAGGTGTAAATACTACTAGTGGTAATGGTAGTAGTAGAGATATTAGAGGTATAAATGCTACTAGAGGTAATTGTAGTAGTAGGGATATTAGAGGTATAAATGCTACTAGTGGTAGTGGTAGTAGGGATATTAGAGGTATAAATGCTACTAGTGGTAATGGTAGTAGAGATATTAGAGGTATACATGCTACTAGTGGTAATGGTAGAGATATTAGAGGTGTAAATGCTACTAGTGGTAATGGTAGTAGTAGAGATATTAGAGGTATAAATGCTATTAGTGGTAATGGTAGTATAGATATTAGAGGTATAAATGCTACTGGTGGTAGTGGTAGTAGTAGAGATATTAGAGGTGTAAATGCTACTAGTGGTAATGGGAGTAGAGATATTAGAGGTATAAATGCTACTAGTGGTAGTGGTAGTAGTAGAGATATTAGAGGTGTATGTGCTACTAGTGGTAATGGTAGTAGAGATATTAGAGGTGTAAATACTACTAGTGGTAATGGTAGTAGTAGAGATATTAGAGGTATAAATGCTACTAGAGGTAATTGTAGTAGTAGGGATATTAGAGGTATAAATGCTACTAGTGGTAGTGGTAGTAGTAGAGATATTAGAGGTGTAAGTGCTACTAGTGGTAATGGTAGTAGAGATATTAGAGGTGTAAATACTACTAGTGGTAATGGTAGTAGTAGAGATATTAGAGGTATAAATGCTACTAGAGGTAATTGTAGTAGTAGGGATATTAGAGGTATAAATGCTACTAGTGGTAATGGTAGTAGAGATATTAGAGGTGTAAATACTACTAGTGGTAATGGTAGTAGTAGAGATATAATAGGTATAAATGCTACTACAGGTAATTGTAGTAGTAGGGATATTAGAGGTATAAATGCTACTAGTGGTAATGGTAGTAGTAGAGATAATAGAGGTGTAAATGCTCCTAGAGGCAATTGTAGTAGTAGGGATAGTTGTAGTATTGGTGTTAATAATAGTAGCATGATCATTTTCCATTTTTGGAGTATTATTTTCCCTATTATTTATTTGGGTTTTCTGTAACTATTCTCTGTTACCACTCTATTGTTGATATTTCTATGATACAAATAAATAAAAATACCTCATAATCTTTATTTTATTTAACAATGTATTACATTGTACAGTTTATTGTTATTTATTTATATGATACCTCTATGTCAAATTCAAAATAACTTTATTGGTGTGAGAACCATTCGTAAATATTGCCAAAGCATCAATGCATGCAATAAACTGTACTGAGGTATTTATAAAAAATGATTTATACATTTTATAGTATTTATACAAAAATCCCCCTTCTTCCAGAATGAATAATTTGCAAACAAAAATACAAATATAACCTTGTTTCTTCTACGATGTCTGTTAATGTATCTCTTTAGTGGTCGATGAGGGTTCTGTAAATGTTTTATCTCTTGATTCAATCTGAAGATGCGCTCTGCTGTGCAGATTTAAATTTAAAGGCAACGTCCGTGTTTCGCTGAAGCTGAATTCACAATTGCATACGTCGGCTTCATCATAAATGACCCTTTACATTTCTGCCGGGGTACAGCACGGATCTTCAGCGCTCTGAATTGAATCTAGGCCTTATTCTGTTTTCATAACTGCAGTAGGCTGGCTGGGAGGCCTTATAATCTGTTGGTATGAATATGGCTCTGTAAAGAGATTAGGATAAAACAGAAGAACACACACGCATACTGCACACACACACACACACACACACACACACGTACACACGTACACACGCATACTAGACACAGATTGATAAGTAATACAGAGACATGTAGCAGCTGTAAGAACATGGGTTTATCATCTTAATACTGTTACAACTCACCCAGTGGACAGGGGATCAGAACTGGTCATTTTGACGAGAAGCGAAGGGGGGAAGAGAGAAGAGGAGGAGGAGGAGAAGAGAGGGATTGAAGAGGAAGGAGGGGGAGGAGGAGAAGAAGAGAGTGATTGAAGAGGGAGGGGGAGGAGGAGAAGAAGAGAGGGATTGAAGAGGAAGGAGGGGGAGGAGGAGAAGAAGGAGGAGAGAGGGATGGAAGAGGGAGGAGGAGGAATGGAAGAGGGAGGAGGAGGAGAAAGGGATGGAAGAGAGAGGAGGAAGAGAGAGGGATGGAAGAGGGAGATGGATTTCATTGACTGAGATAAAAAAGGGTAATAAAATGTTTTTGGTGACCTCTCCTCATTTTAGGTGGAGAAGGAGGAGGAGGATGAGGAGAGAGGGATGGAAGTGAGGAGGAGGAGGATAAGGAGAGAGGGATGGAAGTGAGGAGGAGGAGGATGAGGAGAGAGGGATGGAAGTGAGGAGGAGGATAAGGAGAGAGGGATGGAAGTGAGGAGGAGGAGGATGAGGAGAGAGGGATGGAAGTGAGGAGGAGGAGGATGAGGAGAGAGGGATGGAAGTGAGGAGGAGGAGGATGAGGAGAGAGGGATGGAAGTGAGGAGGAGGAGGATGAGGAGAGAGGGATGGAAGTGAGGAGGAGGAGGATGAGGAGAGAGGGATGGAAGTGAGGAGGAGGAGGAGAGAGGGATGGAAGTGAGGAGGAGGAGGATGAGGAGAGAGGGATGGAAGTGAGGAGGAGGAGGATGAGGAGGAGGAAGAGAAAGAGGGATTGAAGAGGGAGGAGGTGGAGGAGGAGAAAGAGGGATGGAAGTGAGGAGGAGGATGAGGAGGAGGAGGAGGAGGAGGAGGAGGAAGAGGGATTGAAGAGGGAGGAGGAGGAGGATGAGGAGAGAGGGATGGAAGTGAGGAGGAGGAGGAAGAAGAGGAGGAGGATGAGGAGGAGGAGGAGGAGGAGGAGGAGGATGAGGAGGAGGAGGAGGAGGAGGAGGAAGAGGGATTGAAGAGGGAGGAGGAGGAGGAGGATAAGGAGAGAGGGATGGAAGTGAGGAGGAGGAGGAGGATGAGGAGGAAGAGGGATTGAAGAGGGAGGAGGAGGAGGAGGAGGAGGAGGAGGAGGAGGAGGAGGAGGAGGAGGAGGAGGAGGAGGAGGAGAAAGGGATGGAAGAGGAAAGAGGAGGAGGGATGAAGAGGAAGGTGAATTGCATTGACTGAGATAAAAAAAAATGGTAATGCAAAGTTTTTTGGTGACCTCTCCCCATTTTAGCTGCTGTCAACATGGCCCTAGTTGTTTCTACTGGTGTGTGTGTGTGTTCAGCCTCCTCAGCACCTTGTCCACTTAGCTTTAAATCTTATGTCACCACTTATATTTCCTACGGCCATGGCAGTGTAATGGTAGTGTAACGTCAATGTAATGTCAGTGTAATGACAGTGTAATGACAGTGTAATGTCAGTGTAATGATGGTGTAATGACAGTGTAATGACAGTGTAATGACGGTTGTAATGACAGTGTAATGACGGTGTAATGACAGTGTAATGACAGTTTAATGATGGTGTAATGACAGTGTAATAGCAGTGTAATGACGGTGTAATTATAGAGTAATGACAGTGTAATGACAGTGTAATGATAGTGTAATGACAGTGTAATGTCAGTGTAATGATAGTGTAATGACAGTGTAATGACAGTGTAATGTCAGTGTAATGATGGTGTAATGACAGTGTAATGACAGTGTAATGACAGTGTAATGATAGTGTAATGACAGAGTAATGACAGTGTAATGACAGTGTAATGACAGTGTAATGACAGTGTAATGTCAGTGTAATGTCAGTGTAATGATGGTGTAATGATGGTGTAATGACAGTGTAATGACAGTGTAATGATAGTGTAATGACAGTGTAATGACAGTGTAATGACAGTGTAATGACAGTGTAATGATAGTGTAATGACAGTGTAATGATAGTGTAATGACAGTGTAATGACAGTGTAATGACAGTGTAATGATGGTGTAATGATGGTGTAATGACAGTGTAATGACAGTGTAATGATAGTTTAATAATAGTGTAATGATAGTGTAATGACAGTGTAATGATAGTTTAATAATAGTGTAATGATAGTGTAATGACAGTGTAATGATAGTGTAATGATAGTGTAATGATGGTGTAATGACAGTGTAATGATAGTGTAATGACAGTGTAATGATGATGTAATAATAGTGTAATGACGGTGTAATGACTGTGTAATGATGATGTAATAATAGTGTAATGACAGTGTAATGATAGCGTAATGACAGTGTAATGGCAGTGTAATGACGGTGTAAAATCATTGTACCGTCAGTATAATGATAACGTTCCTGTGGAATACCTTCGGCAGCCTATAGAGTCCTTTCTCACAATGAATTGAGGCTTTTCTGAGGGGGTGCAAACTCTGTATTAGGAAGGTGTTCCTAATGTTTTGTGCAATTGCGTGAAATTGCTGTTATTCCCAACATATTACCGCCGTTTTATGGGCCCCGTACTAATTTTGCTATTATTGGTGTTTTATTGTTGTTTGTAACTTATTTTGCACATAATGTTTCTGCCACAGTCTCTTATGACCGAGAAGAGCTGCTGGATATCAAAGCAGCGATTACTCACTTCGAACTTCACAAAGATTTTTTTCTTTAACGAGTCGGACGCAAAGGATTTTCTCCAGATTACCGACCAGGCCAAATTCCCGTCATTCGCATGAAGAAAAGACGCCGACACAGGGGATGCAGGCCCCGGGTGCCTTGTGAGCATTCGTTGGCGATTTGGTAACCTGCCTCTACCATCCGTCCTATTGGCCAAAGTGCAACCGTTGGAGATTAAACTGGATGAGCTCTGTTCAAGACTATCCTACCAACGGGACATTAGAACTGTGTTAACTTATGTTTCACCGAGTCATGGCTGAACGACAACATGGATAATAAACAGTCAGCTGGTTTTCGGCAAGATAGAACAGCTGCCTCTGGTAAGACAAGGGGTTGCGATTTGTGTCTATTTGTCATTTAACAGCTGGTGCGTGAAATCAAATATTAAGGAAGTCTCGAGGTTTTGCTCGCCTGAGGTAGAGTATCTCATGATAAGCTGTACACCACACTATCTACCTAGAGAGTTTTGATCTTTATTTTTCGTAGTTGTCTATTTTCCACCACAAACTGGCACTTTATGTTTTGTAGTATAGCGTGATATAAGCAGAATTCAATATAATTAAAAGGTAAGCCCCCTCGCCGTTTTCAACTGCTCCCTTTGTCACTTTATCATGGAGCCCGGTCTGTCTCCATGAGACGCCATATTTGGGCTCGCTAGTGGCGCAGTGGTCTAAGGCACTGCATCTCAGTGCTAGAGGCGTCACTACAGACCGTGGTTCGATCCTGGGCTGTATCGAAAACCGGTCGGGATCGGGAGTCCCATAGAGCGGCGCACAATTGGCCAAGCGTCGTTTGGGATAGGGTTTGGCCGGAGTAGGCCGTCATTTTAAAATAAGAATTTGTTCTTAATTGACTTGCCTAGTTAAATAAAGGTTAAATAAAATTAAAAAAGACTTCATTTGGCTTCAAGGCGCTATTGAGTCTTCACATAAGAATGAATGGTGTCACGTGATCAATGGGTTTGTCCAGTCATACATACAGTCATTGGTGCTCACACATCTTTGGCTGTGAGATGAGAATTGTGTCTTTAACACAGTACCATTTTAGATGAGTAGAGAAGAGATACCTACAGCAATTTGACTCACGTTGACTCACGTTTTAAGTGGTTATGTGAACACGTTCTAAGTCTGGGTATGTGATCACGTTTTAAGTCTGCTTATGTCATCACGTCTTAAGTCTGCTTATGTCATCACGTATTAACCCTTGTGTAGTCTAAACATTCTGTATACTCCCCTTGTCCTAAGGGTAAAAAATGAACCGCCTTCACTAAACCCCTAAAATTAAGCAACTTAATTGAATTTTAAACCCCAAATCTTTTTTGCACGAAGAACAACCTGTCATTCATCACAAACTTTGTGAATATCTGGGTTTTCCCTCTTCAAAATACAGAAAACTGCATTTAATCAGTGGACACCCCTTATTTATATTACAACACACCTGTAATAATTGTTTTCTTTACTAAAGTAAAGGTTTATTATTATTATTGTTATTGCTAAAGGTACTGCATAGTTGTAAGCATACATTTTTTAAGTAAGAGATAGAACTTGTACAGCCTAAGAAAGTAGCAGAAATGTGCAGAAAGTAGTTTTGAATGCATTTTATTGAAGGGAAACAATAACAGTCTTGAACTTTTTTGGCAACATAGTGATATATTCTTCTACAATGAGGAATTCAACTACAAAATACTAGTCTTCTCCCATTTTATGAACCATTGCCCCCAACCACAAGGTGTATAAACATCAACAATAAATAAGAATAAAATAAGATAATAGATAAAAAACAAAAATGTGAAGAACATAAATCAATCAACTCTAATTAGCACATGTAGTACAGAATGCAAGTGTTGTGTGCATGGACTTTGCAGATGTATTTCTCACATGTACAGCACATAGTATTTGTTTTACAGTCTTTCTTTGGGGGGCAGAATTGGCATCTCCTCCTCTTGCCTGCCCTTGCTGCAGGATCAGGACAAGATTCAGCCCCCTGAACAGCTTTCACAAGCGCTGCAAAGGCTGCTGTGCCGAAGGGGGGGTCCCTTCCTTGAATGTGTGGGGTTACAAGTTCCTTTCCCAGCTGCTCCAGGAACACCCTCTTCTTGTTCCTCTTATCAGGCATCCAGGTAGGGTTGATCTTGTTCCATATCACAAAGGCATTGTATGAGGACACATGAACGATGTTATGGAAGATGACCAGGGGCCAGCGGGCAATCATCCTCCTGCAGCTGTAAGTTCAAATCACCTTGTCCAGGTTGTCCACGCCTCCTTTGCTGTGGTTGTAGGATGATGGCTGGCTTCCTGTCCTCACGTTCACTGATCTCAGCCGTTTTGTGCAGTGAGCCTCTCTCACCCTTGTAGCGAGGAGTGCAGGGGGGAGCTCAGGCTTGTTCTTTCTAACTGTGCCAACCATGGTGATCTTCCTCTTCAGGTGCTGCTGACTGAGTTCATAAGAGGTGAAGAAATGATCAGATATGACAGTTTGCCCCCTCAGTCCATCTGTCACATCAAGCACAACCCACATCCCATGGTTCTTCTCCTGGCCTCCACTGGTCATCTTCCCTGTGTAGCTGGACTGTGCGTCACAGGCCACCCATATCTTGATGCCATACTTTGCTGGCTTGCTTGGCATATACTGCCGGAAAGGACAGTGACCTTTTGACAAAAGAAATTACTATCAGTTATTAGTATCAGTGTCACAGAAAACAAATCACATAAATCAATGATATTACAGCAATACATTATACAATTAACAGTGAAAATCACTTACGTTACAGATATGATAATAAAAATGTACCTCTGAATGAAACCAGTTGCTCATCCACTGTTACTTCAGGCCCAGCGGTTGTAAAGGCATGGCAGACGCTCCACCCACTTCTCCCAGACCTCTCTTATGGCCGCCAGTTTGTCTCTCAAACGTCTTGCAGGTCTTGACTCACGGTTATCAAATCGTAGCATTCCTGAGAAAGTGTGAAAGACTTTCAGTGGCATTGTGGCACGGAAAATCTCCATTCCAAGAAAGTTTTAGTTTTGGCTGAGTTCAATCAGTTGCACGCATAATCTCAATTTCTCATTGTGTGTGTGTGTGTGTGTCTTTGTGGTTTTTGTGGTGTGTAAATGATTTTATAACTTCAAAAATGACCCTAAGACAATCTTTGTACCCTGGTGGTGTACAGCTTTCATGGAAATATGAACAAAGGTGACGTTTCACTTTTTCTAATGTTGGGGTCAGTCTAGGAAAAGTCCTCCACTTTCAAGTTGAACAAATAACATGTAGGGAGTTTTTTTCTGCTGTTAAACACAGTGGCGGGTCATGTTTGACCCTTAGTTTTTGTCAATTGTTTAAGCACAATTTTGAAAACAGGGCCCGGTTTGTCAAAACACTACACACAATTAGCACAACCCTACAACCAAGTAGCACAACACTTCAGATCATTTGCAAAATGGAACACTTTTGTCAAAACTATACACGACTTCATAAAAATAATATTTTGTTACCATACGAAACACACACATTTCATGTGACTTCAATCTTTTTGAACCAGTTACACACTGCTGTTGCTAACCTAAAACACTTTTAGCAAGTCTAATTGTCAGTGATTAGAGTAGTGTAAATGAAGTACACAGAGAAAGTGCAACTATACAAACACTACACAAGACCAATGCTGCAGACTGAGGAAAATATCATTTATTTCTCTCCATATACCCAAATCAGTCAACATGTCAACATGGAGAATCACAACAAAACATGTCCCAGGTTTCATGCTACTACAGTAGTGTGCATAACACTGTTAGCTCAGCAAACAACAGACAAACATAAAATACTGTATCCAGTACAGGTTACAATTACAGTAAATAACAACAACAAACATTAAAAAAAATCTAAAAAACTGACAATATTGTACAGAAAATCCAACAGTAAACATACTATACATGATCTCCTCGCCTAGCTGGATCTGGCCAGAGAATTTCATCAACATCACAAGCAATATCGTCATTAGCAAGACAACGAGGGAAGAACCGTCTTGAATGTCGAATCCATCCTTGCACAGCTGCGGCGTCGACTTGGTTACAGGCGTCCTTCATGGCCTGAATGAGGGGTACCTGAGCCTGGGGCTGGAGATCGTAAACCTTCCACCGCCATGCAAAGAAAAACTCTTCGATAGGGTTTAGAAACGGAGAGTATGATGGAAGGTATAGTACTGTCAACTGTGGATGGTGTTGAAACCAGTTGTGGACCAAAGCAGAGTGGTGGAATGACACGTTGTCCCAGATGACCGTGGATTGCATCTGGTGCATTTCATTACCTGCTGTGACAATGTGGTGCAATCGGTCCAAAAATGCGAGAATGTGAGGTGTGTTGTAAGGGCCCATTTTGGCATGACGGAGGACAACCCCATGCTGTGAAATGGCAGCGCAAAGGGTGATGTTATCCCCACGTTGCCCTGGGACATTGATTATAGCCCTGTGGCCAATTATATTTCTGCCTCTCCTTCTTGCTTTTGTGAGGTTGAACCCTGCCTCAACAATATATATGAATTCATGCAGGATTTCTTCAGCATCCATCTGCAAAACTCCCTGAAATACAGTGAAAGACAAGATTGTGTAGTTCAGGATAGGTCTAGTATACAGTCAATGTAAAGAAGTCATGTGTGCAGTATGCAACATCACAGTGCTAAAGTGAACAATACAAACCTCCACATACTCATGTCGCAGCCGTTTGACCCTCTCTGAATTCCGCTCAAAAGTCACTCGATAAAGTTGTTTCATTTGAGCCTGATGTCTTATCAGGATGCGTGCCAGTGTTGACTGAGAGACCTGATGGACATTATTGAAAATGGTCACCGATAATGTTGGCTTGTCGTTCTCTGAGCCTGATTATTGGCCAAAACCATGTTTATTATCTCTCTCTCTTGTTATTGCGTGAATATGGGCCCCCTTCCTCCTTGTCGTTCCCGACCCTCAATCCTATGTAGAGAATAATACATGTAACTTACTGTACGATGTCACAGGAAGGGGTATCACAAGTGCTGATATGGTGCATACAATAAGCGGCTGATTACTGTAACTGTAGACAGATCTTCTTTTACCTGTTTTCCTGTCGAAAAGTGACATTATGACAGATGCCACTGTATATCTGCTAAGATTTGGCTGAACTCTCAGTCCAGCCTCCCTCAGCGTCAATCCGTGGTTCACAACATGGTCCACCAGTGTTGCACAAATGTCATTTGATAAGTTTGGTCCTCTTCTTCTTTGTGCACGTTCTCCTCCTGCTTCAGGTCTTCCTCGACCTCTGCCTCTTCCTCTACCTCCTTCTCCTCCTCTGTGTACTCCTCCTCTCACCCTCACTCTTCTTCTGACTCCTTCCATTTTGGTTGAAGGCAGGTGAACCTACCTGTTGCATTTTTATAGTGTATAAACCTGATTGGTGTGTCTACAATTTAGCAATCATGTGTTTGTGCACCTGATGGCTGTGTTAAACAGATTGGCTCATAGGTGTGGTAATTTGACAGTCAGTGCTTTGGAATTGCAAGGAAGTGACATCATGATATACTTCTGTGTCTGATGTATACAAGTGTGTTTAGTGCTTTGCAAATAGTGTGAAGCTGACAATGTGCTTACAGTTGTGCAAATCTAGCCTTGTGTTTTGCTCCTTGAGTGTAAGGTTTTGCTAATTGTGGGAAAAGTTCAATTGTAGTGTGTCAGCAATCGTAAAAAACTGTAAGACAACACAAGGGTTAAGTCTGGTTATGTGATCATGTCTTACTGTGGTAAATTATGACTCCCGTGTGGTGTGTGTGTGTGTGTGTGTGTGTGTGTGTGTGTGTGTGTGTGTGTGTGTGTGTGTGTGTGTGGGGGTGGTGTGTGTGTGTGTGTGTGTGTGTGTGTGTGTGTGTGTGTGTGTGTGTGTGTGTGTGTGTGTGTGGGTGTGTGTGTGTGTGTGTGTGTGTGTGTGTGTGTGTGTGTGTGTGTGTGTGTGTGTGTGTGTGTGGGGGGGGGGGGGGGTGTGTGTGTGTGTGTGTATGTGTGTGTGTGTGTGTGTGTGGGTGTGTGTGGGTGTGTGTGTGTGTGTGTGTGTGTGTGTGTGTGTGTGTGTGTGTGTGTGTGTGTGTGTGTGTGTGTGTGTGTGTGTGTGTGTGTGTGTGTGTGTGTGTGGGGCAGATGTTCACCTGGCTAGTAGAGATTGTGTTGGAAGAGAAGATACTCTATCTGTGCCAAGGAGCTGACATGTGACCGGACACCACAGACCACAATGTGTCTTCCAACCTCTAGAGAGACCGAGGGAGAGAGAGAGAGAGAGAGGGGAGAGGCCTAGGGAGAGAGAGAGAGAGAGAGAGAGACAGACAGACAGACAGACAGACAGACAGACGACTCTAGATCCGAAGGTTGTGTGTTCAATCCCAGACATTAATTTGTGTTGTTTATTTTGTTTTAACGCTAGGAAGTTAGAGCTAGTTCCACGAGCCAATGCCAACTAGCATTAGTGCAATGACTGGAAGAGTATGGGTAATGACTGTGAGGGTATGGGTAATGCCTGGAAGAGTATGGGTAATGACTGGAAGAGTATGGGTAATGACTGGAACAGTATGGGTAATGACTGGAAGTGTATGGGTAATGCCTGGAAGTGTATGGGCAATGACTGGAAGAGTATGGGTAATGACTGTGAGGGTAATGGCTGGAAGAGTATGGGTAATGACTGGAAGAGTATGGGTAATGACTGGAAGAGTATGGGTAATGAC
The DNA here is from genome assembly GCF_029448725.1 of Salvelinus fontinalis. Taxonomy (NCBI): domain Eukaryota; kingdom Metazoa; phylum Chordata; class Actinopteri; order Salmoniformes; family Salmonidae; genus Salvelinus; species Salvelinus fontinalis. The sequence continues at coordinate 11,029,045 of NC_074679.1, read as the reverse complement.
TGGAAGTGTATGGGTAATGATTGTAAAAGTATGGGTAATGACTGCAAGAGTATGGGTAATGACTGTGATGATATGGATAATGGCTGGAAGAGTATGGGTAGTGACTGGAAAAGTATAGGTAATGACTGGAAGAGTATGGGTAATACCTAGAACAGTATGGGTAATGACTGGAAGAGTATGGGTAATGACTGGAGGAGTATGGGTAATGACTGTGAGGGTAATGGCTGGAAGAGTATGGGTAATGACTGGAAGAGTATGGGTAATGACTGGAGTAGTATGGGTAATGACTGTGAGGGTAATGGCTGGAAGAGTATGGGTAATGACTGGAAGAGTATGGGTAATGACTGGAAGTGTATGGGTAATGACTGGAAGTGTATGGGTTATGACTGGAAGAGTATGGGTAATGACTGGAAGTGTATGGGTAATGACTGGAAGTGTATGGGTAATGACTGGAAGAGTATGGGTAATGACTGGATGTGTATGGGTATTGACTGGAAGAGTATGGGTAATGACTGGAAGAGTATGGGTAATGACTGGAAGAGTATGGGTAATGACTGGAAGAGTATGGGTAATGACTGGAAGAGTATGGGTAATGACTGGAAGAGTATGGGTAATTACTAGAAGAGTATGAATATCTGCTAGCATGCTAGCAGATATCTGTAAACTTTCAGTCATTGTGCACACAGAGATATAAAAATGGTATCCGCAAGTTCATCTGACTCTGGGGAAGTAGACAAAGGGCCTCATTGTCAACATCCCAAAGTACCCCTTTAACTCTTAACCATTAGTAATGAATGCCTAAAGGTAATGACTTAATTAGTAACGCTATCTAAAAACTTTAACCCTTAACTTAAAAATGTGACGTTTGGAGAAACGGAAGGATGCCTTTGAGCAACTCTTGGTTGTCGAAAATATTTTGAAATTTGACATTTGGAGCAACTTCGAAATTTGAGATTTAGAGAAATGTGGATAAACGACAGAATCGGAAGGCAAATTGGTAAAACTGTGATATCCTGTTGTTAAAAATACAGGGTGACAATAAAAAAATAAAAAAATCAGGACAAAAGGAAGGGACCCAGAGTAAAACAGACAGACAGAGAGATAGAAGGAAAGGACCCAGAGTAAAACAGACAGACAGAGTAATACAGACAGAGAGATGAAAGGAAAGGACCCAGAGTAAAACAGACAGACAGAGTAATACAGACAGAGAGATGAAAGGAAAGGACCCAGAGTAAAACAGACAGACAGAGTAATACAGACAGAGAGATGAAAGGAAAGGACCAAGAGTAAAACAGACAGACAGAGTAATACAGACAGAGAGATGAAAGGAAGGGACCCAGAGAAATACAGGCAGACAGAGAGATGAAAGGAAAGGACCCAGAGAAATACAGACAGACAGAGAGATGAAAGGAAGGGACCCAGAGAAATACAGACAGACAGAGAGATGAAAGGAAAGGACCCAGAGAAATACAAACAGACAGAGAGACGAAAGGAAAGGACCCAGAGAAATACAGGCAGACAGAGAGACGAAAGGAAAGGACCCAGAGAAATACAGACAGACAGAGAGATGAAAGGAAGGGACCCAGAGAAATACAGACAGACAGAGAGATGAAAGGAAGGGACCCAGAGAAATACAGGCAGACAGAGAGACGAAAGGAAGGGACCCAGAGAAATACAGATAGACAGAGAGATGAAAGGAAAGGACCCAGAGAAATACAGACAGAGAGATGAAAGGAAAGGACCCAGAGAAATACAGGCAGACAGAGAGATGAAAGGAAAGGACCCAGAGAAATACAGACAGATAGAGAGATGAAAGGAAGGGACCCAGAGAAATACAGACAGATAGAGAGAAAGTATAAAGAGGTGAGGAGAGGTTTCACATTCAGCATGTACGTAATAGTCCTCGTATGTATTTCTTCCACACTTCTAATGACATTAATGATAATGAATATCTCACACAGATCAATGAGAATATTTGTGTTTCACCTATACTGAATGATACAACTCTACCTTGAGAAACTAAACGTCTGCATTCTTTAGCTGTGGTTCTCCAGTGAATGTGTACCCTAAAGCTATGCCCTTGAGAATGTTTGAGCTTGGCAGGAAGCTGAGGGACAGTAGCCTAATGTGGGGAGACACTAATGGGTCAAGGTCTGTTTTTGTGTTTTAAGCACAAAAAAAAAAAAATGTCATTAAAAACATAGTCTGACATCTTGGAAACCACAGCGCTAGAGACAGAGATAGCCTGAGGGTGCTTACAGAAGACTGCACACAGCAGTCCTTAGTGTGTGTGTGTATGCATGTGTGTGTGTGGGTGCATGTGTGTGTGTGTGTGTGTGTGTGTGTGTGTGTGTGTGTGTGTGTGTGTGTGTGTGTGTGTGTGTGTGTGTGTGTGTGTGTGTGTGTGTGTGTGTGTGTGTGTGTGTGTGTGTGTGTGCGTGTGTATCGAGTGCCATCCATTGCCATCTTCATTTACCTCATAAAAACACAAAACAACCATAAAATTGTCTGCCTTTAGAAATTAATAATGACCCACTATAACCTCCCTGACAAAACGCTGAAGCAACTCGACAATTCAAACTCATCATAAATTGCTCAGTGGACTAGCCTGTGAAGCCATGTTGCTAGGTACCCTTTTAAACCTGCCACTAGGGGCAACGGAGAGCACTATTACCATCAGGTAAGCTTGGGATTACCAGGACGTTGTGGACCGGGGGACCGGGGGCAGGCATAAGCGCTCCTTTGTTATTTAACTTATTTAACCTCATCCCAAACCTTAACCCTTAACTTAACCATTCAGAATTAATGTCTAAACTTAACCCTTAACTTAACCATTCAGAATTAATGTCTAAACATAACCCTTAACTTAACCATTCAGAATTAATGTCTAAACATAACCCTTAACTTAACCATTCAGAATTAATGTCTAAACATAACCCTTAACTTAACCATTCAGAATTAATGTCTACACATAACCCTTAACTTAACCATTCAGAATTAATGTCTAAACTTAGCGTCCCACCTCTTCAACAGCCAGTGAAACTGCTGGGTTCCAAATTCAAATACAGAAATACTCATTATAATAATTCAGACAACAAAAAATATTTCACATAGGTTTAAAAATGAACTTCTTGTGAAATCCAACCACGGTGTCAGATTTAAAAAATGCGGCGAAAGCCGTAAAGCCGAGAACATAGCCCACTAGACAAATCATTACAAACAGTCGCCAGCCAAGTAGAACAGTTACACATGTCAGAAATAGAGATAAAATTAATCCCTTACCTTTGATGATCTTCATATGGTTGCACTCAGCAGACATTCATTTACTCAATAAATGTCCCTTTTGTTCGATAAAGTCTCTTTATAACCAAAAACCTCCGTTTTGTTTGCGCGTTTTCTTCAGTAATCCACAGGCTCAAATGCAGTCAAAACAGGAAGACAAAAAAATCCTAATTGTTTAAGGAAAGTTCATAGAAACATGTCAAATGATGTTTATATTCAATCCTCAGGTTGTTTTTAGCCTAAATAATCGATAATATTTCAACCGGACAATAACGTCGCAAATTTAAAAGGTAAACAAGAAAGGCACTCTCTCGGTCTCGCACATGAAAAAGCTCTGTGACACTTTAGGGTCCACTCATTCAGACTGCTCTTACTTCATCATTTTTCAGATTACAAGCCTGAAACAATTTCTAAAGACTGTTGACATGTAGTGGAAGGCATAGAAACTGCAATTTGAGTCCTAAGTCAATGGATACTGTAATGGCATTGAATAGAAAACTACAAACCCCCCCCCAAAAAAGACTTCCTGAATGGATTTTTCTCAGGTTTTCACCTGCCAAAACAGTTCTGTTATACTCACAGAGACTATTTTAACAGTTTTGGAAACTTTAGAGTGTTTTCTATCCAAATCTACCAGTTATATGCATATCATATCTTCTGGGCCCGAGAAGCAGGCAGTTTAATTTGGGCAAGCATTTCATCCAAAATTCCAAATGCTGCCCCCTACCCTAGAGAAGTTAAGAACAAATTCTTGTTCACAATGACAGTCTAGGAACAGTGGGTTAACTTAACTGCCTTGTTCAGGGGCAGAACGACAGATGTTAACCTTGTCAGCTCGGGGATTTGATCTAGCAACCTTCTAGTTCCTGGCTCAACGCTCTCACCATTAGGCTACCGGCCATTCAGAGTGAATGTCTAAACTTAACCCTTAACTAGCCGCGAGGTGCCATACAGGGTCCAGCAGGAGGAGCAGCTTGGGGTGGCCAAAACACCTTGAGATATGACGTTTGGAGAAACATGGAAAAACGTCAGAATCTGAAGTCAAATTGTTCACACCGTGAGATCTTGTTGCTCTCTCTATCTCTCTCTCTCTCTTTCTCTCTCTCTCTCTCTCTCACTCTCTTTCTCTTTCTCCCTTTCTTGTTGAGCCTGTGTGTGTCAGAAAAACAGAGAGAGAGAGAGAGAGAGAGAGAGAGAGAGAGAGAGAGAGAGAGAGAGAGTGAAGTGTGTTCCCATCAAAATGCTTTAGTGAAATATTTACACAGAAGTCCTCTGGATGACAGAGATAACCTACCAATATTTGTCTTCAGATCCACACAGACACACATGTACACACAATCACGCACTTTCACACAGACACACACACACCATCCTCTTGTGTAGGGGGTCAAAGGGACGATTAGCACACTCCCACCAACACACACTCCCGCCCACAAACGCTTAACACCCACCAACCCACCCACCCACACCCTCCCGTCCGTTTGGACGCTTGGAGAAAAGTTAAACAACGTCTAATGCTGCAGTGAGACTGTGAGAGCTTGTTGAGACCATCCAGGATCCTGAAACACTTTGTCAAGGACAACTAATGGAACTGGAAACACACACACACACACACACACACACACACACACACACACACACACACACACACACACACACACACACACACACACACACACACACACACACACACACACACACACACACACACACACACACACACACACACACACACACACACACACACACTCTTGGGCAGACCCTCTCTTGCCAGAGTTCAGTGCTAATCTTGTGCTGGTCTGGATGATTAGCATATAGGCTAAGCACTTGGTACTACATTCTATGAGCTAACACTGACACAGAGAGATATGGCTTGTGTGAGTGTGTGAGCGTGTGTGTGTGTCTGTGTGAGTGTGTGTGTGTTGCATGAGTGAGTGAGTGAGTGAGTGAGTGAGTGAGTGAGTGAGTGAGTGAGTGCGGTATCAAATTACCGGCCTATCCAAAAACAGAAAAGGTCCATTGATTGTGGAACGTTTAAAAGGAACGACACAATGAAAATCATAAGGAGAAAAAGGAGAAAGTCTTTCACAGCCGTCTTCCTCCTAGGTGCTACACTTCCTGTCTCCCAGACAGGAAAAACAATTATAATGGAGGACTTTCATCTTCATCTCTTAGATGTTGTCTTGCTGATCACTTCATTAGCGAGGCTCAATAGCATTTTGGATAATAGTTCCTTGATAAAAGTCTCTACAATGTTTAAAAAAAATATTTGTTTATTCAACTAAAAAAAAAAAAAAAAGTTGTTAGCTGCCTTAAAATTTGAAGTCAAGTTCAATCTGGATTTCGTGTTGAGTTGAACAGGAGTTGGGCAAAAATAACAATTGAAGAATAAATCGTAATGTCCGTTATTTTGTGCTCCCATAGGTGATATAAAATATCGTATAATAAACAATGTTTCCAAAACGATGTTTATATTGTTTATTACATATTATTGCATATTATTTATTGTTTATTTTTAATATTACAACCAAAACATGAACATTAGTTTGCTCCAACACATTAAATCTCAGACCAAAATTTATTACAGAATACGATTTTTCCAGATTTTGTTTTTACTCTGTCCCAGCGTCATCAAAACACGTTACGTTTATGAAGTAAACTTTAAAAACCCCCAACAACAGCTTGTTGGAGAGAGCGACATAGATAGATGTAAGACTAAACCAAGCAAACAAACTCATTCAACCACATTTGAGTTTTAATGTTAAATTCCATCTTTCTGATATAATACAATATAAATACAACTATTTTGATTGGGAGAAATGTTCCTTGAAGAAGATCAATTTAAGGAATTTAATTGAGTTTTTCTTTAAGAAACTGCAGTGATAATAAACACACCGCAGCCTCTTTTCTTATTCTCACCAAGGTCACATCAGCTTTTCAATTTGTTTTAATAGTTTTCTTTTGGTTTATTAATTTGAACCAAATACTATTATGCTTTTTAAATAACTTAGAAGATGTTTGGAATGTAGCTTTGGCATTTCATACTGAATGGAGGGACAGATTGGTGTGCGTGTGTGTGTTTGCGTGTTGTGTCATGAGCGTGTCTTCCATGAGAACACAGAGTGATAGTCGTACACGTCCCTTAAACACACAGTTGCTGTTTTTGTGAAATGAACATCTTTACAATTTGCATATGAGGTCATTAATTGGAAAGAGAGGAGAGGAAAGGAAAGGAGAGGAGAGGAGAGGAAAGAGAGAGGAGAGGAGAGGAAAGGAAAGGCGACGAGAGGAGAGGAAAGGAGAGGAAAGAGAGAGGAGAGGAAAGAGAGAGGAGGGGAAAGGAGAAGAAAGGAGAGCAAAGAGAGAGGAGAGGAAAGTAGAGGAGAGGAGAGGAGAGGAGAGGAGAAGAAAGGAGAGGAGAGGAGTGGAAAGGAGTGGAAAGGAGAGGAGAGGAAAGAGAGAGGAGACGAAAGAGAGAAGAGAGGAAAGGAGAGGAGAGGAGAGGAAAGGAGAGGAGAGGAGAGGAAAGGAGAGGAGAGGAGAGGAAAGGAGAGGAGAGGAGAGGAGAGGAAATTAAATGAAAGGAAAGGAGAGGAGAGGAAAGGAGAGGAGAGGAGAGGAGAGGAAAGGAGAGGAAAGGAGAGGAGAGGAAAGGAGAGGAGAGGAGAGGAAAGGAGAGGAAAGGAGAGGAAAGGAGAGGAGAGGAAAGAGAGAGGAGAGGAGAGGAGAGGAGAGGAGAGGAGAGGAGAGGAGAGGAGAGGAAAGAGAGAGGATAGGAGAAGAGAGGAGAGGAAAGGAAAGGAGGTAGGGGAGAGAAAAAAGGCTTTTGAAAACTGTTCTTCCCTCTCTCCTTCCTTCTCTCTCCAGACCATAATAGTTCCTTAGTGATGTGGACACCGAGGAACTAGAAGCTCTCAACCTGCTCCACAATATCAAACCAATCAAAATGATTAGTTCCGCAGCACAATGCTGATGTTACTAGCTCCTAACAGGGCAGTATAATGCTGATGTTACTAGCTCCTAACAGGGCAGTATAATGCTGATGTTAATAGCTCCTAACAGGGCAGTATAATGCTGATGTTACTAGCTCCTAACAGGGCAGTATAATGCTGATGTTACTAGCTCCTAACAGGGCAGTATAATGCTTATGTTACTAGCTCCTAACAGGGCAGCACAATGCTTATGATACTAGCTCCTAACAGGGCAGCACAATGCTGATGTTACTAGCTCCTAACAGTGCAGTATAATGCTGATGTTACTAGCTCCTAACAGGGCAGTATAATGCTGATGTTACTAGCTCCTAACAGGGCAGTATAATGCTGATGTTACTAGCTCCTAACAGGGCAGCACAATGCTTATGTTACTAGCTCCTAACAGGGCAGTATAATGCTTATGTTACTAGCTCCTAACAGGGCAGTATAATGCTTATGTTACTAGCTCCTAACAGGGCAGTATAATGCTGATGTTACTAGCTCCTAACAGGGCAGTATAATGCTGATGTTACTAGCTCCTAACAGGGCAGTATAATGCTGATGTTACTAGCTCCTAACAGGGCAGTATAATGCTGATGTTACTAGCTCCTAACAGGGCAGTATAATGCTGATGTTACTAGCTCCTAACAGGGCAGTATAATGCTGATGTTACTAGCTCCTAACAGGGCAGTATAATGCTGATGTTACTAGCTCCAAACAGGGCAGTATAATGCTGATGTTACTAGCTCCTAACAGGGCAGTATAATGCTGATGTTACTAGCTCCTAACAGGGCAGTATAATGCTGATGTTACTAGCTCCTAACAGGGCAGTACAATGCTGATGTTACTAGCTCCTAACAGGGCAGTATAATGCTGATGTTACTAGCTCCTAACAGGGCAGTATAATGCTTATGGTACTAGCTCATAACAGGGCAGTATAATGCTGATGTTACTAGCTCCTAACAGGGCAGTATAATGTTGATGTTACTAGCTCCTAACAGGGCAGTATAATGCTTATGTTATTATCTCCTAACAGGGCAGTATAATGCTGATGTTACTAGCTCCTAACAGGGCAATATAATGCTGATGTTACTAGCTCCTAACAGGGCAGTATAATGCTGATGTTACTAGCTCCTAACAGGGCAGTATAATGCTGATGTTACTAGCTCCTAACAGGGCAGTATAATGCTGATGTTACTAGCTCCTAACAGGGCAGTATAATGCTGATGTTACTAGCTCCTAACAGGGCAGCACAATGCTTATGTTACTAGCTCCTAACAGGGCAGTATAATGCTTATGTTACTATCTCCTAACAGAGCAGCACAATACTTATGTTATTATCGCCTAACAGGGCAGTACAATATATTAGGAATGATATGTAAAGCAGTAGATATATTAGGAATGATATGTAAAGCAGTAGATATATTAGGAATGATATGTATACCAGTAGATATATTAGGAATGATATGTATAGCAGTATATATATTAGGAATGATACGTACAGCAGTATATATATATATATTACGAATGATATGTAAAGCAGTAGATATATTAGGAATGATATTCATAGCAGTAGATATATTATCAAATATATTATAGCAGTAGATATATTAGGAATGATATGTATAGTAGTAGATATATTAGGAATGATATGTACAGCAGTAGATATATTAGGAATGATATGTACAGCAGTAGATCTATTAGGAATGATATGTGCAGCAGTAGATCTATTAGGAATGATATGTACAGCAGTAGATCTATTAGGAATGATATGTACAGCAGTAGATCTATTAGGAATGATATGTACAGCAGTAGATATATTAGGAATGACATGTACAGCAGTAGATATATTAGGAATGATATGTACAGCAGTATATATATATTAGGAATGATATGTACAGCAGTAGATATATTAGAGTGAGCTACGTTAAGAATCCAGTGTGTAATATACGCGATGTGTGTAAACAGTCAAACTAAAATAAAGCAGAAGAGATATTATGATGAGTGAGCAGGGATGCTCTATTTAAATACACAGTATGAAATAGGAAGTGACCAGTGGTTCAAATTTTATAGCATGGGACAGCAGTGTAGGCTGTGTGAGTGTTTGAGTGGTTATGTGAGTGTAAGTGTATGTGAGTGTGTGTGTGTGTATATGTGTGTGTTTTGTCTATATGAGGTGTGTGATAGCTTGTCTGTGTGTCTTGTGTGTGTGAATCACCTGGTAGAATGAAAATGATGACGGCTCAACAGTCTGATGGTAATAGAAGCTGTTGAACAGTCTGATGGTAATAGAAGCTGTTCAACAGTCTGATGGTAATAGAAGCTGTTCAACAGTCTGATGGTGATAGAAGCTGTTCAACAGTCTGATGGTAATAGAAGCTGTTCAACAGTCTGATGGTAATAGAAGCTGTTCAACAGTCTGATGGTGATAGAAGCTGTTCAACAGTCTGATGGTAATAGAAGCTGTTCAACAGTCTGATGGTGATAGAAGCTGTTGAACAGTCTGATGGTAATAGAAGCTGTTCAACAGTCTGATGGTAATAGAAGCTGTTCAACAGTCTGATGGTAATAGAAACTGTTCAACAGTCTGATGGTGATAGAAGCTGTTCAACAGTCTGATGGTAATAGAAGCTGTTCAACAGTCTGATGGTGATAGAAGATATTCAACAGTCAAATGGTAATAGAAGCTGTTCAACAGTCTGATGGTAACAGAAGCTGTTCAACAGTCTGATGGTCTGGTAATAGAAGCTGTTCAACAGTTTGATGGTAATAGAAGCTGTTCAACAGTCTGATGGCAATAGAAGCTGTTCAACAGTCTGATGGTCTGGCAATAGAAGCTGTTCAACAGTCTGATGGTAATAGAAGCTGTTCAACAGTCTGATGGTAATAGAAGCTGTTCAACAGTCTGATGGTGATAGAAGCTGTTCAACAGTCTGATGGTAATAGAAGCTGTTCAACAGTCTGATGGTGATAGAAGCTGTTCAACAGTCTGATGGTGATAGAAGCTGTTGAACAGTCTGATGGTAATAGAAACTGTTGAAAAGTCTGATGGTAATAGAAGCTGTTCAAAAGTCTGATGGTGATAGAAGCTGTTCAACAGTCTGATGGTGATAGAAGCTGTTAAACAGTCTGATGGTCTGGTAAAAGAAACTGTTCAACAGTCTGATGGTGATAGAAGCTGTTTAACAGTCTGCTGGTAATAGAAACTGTTCAACAGTCTGATGGTAATAGAAGCTGTTTAACAGTCTGATGGTAATAGAACCTGTTCAACCGTCTGATGGTCTGGTAAAAGAAGATGTTCAACAGTCTGATGGTAATAGAATCTGTTCAACAGTCTGATGGTAATAGAAGCTGTTCAACAGTCTGATGGTAATAGAAGCTGTTCAACAGTCTGATGGTAATAGAAGCTGTTCAACAGTCTGATGGTAAAAGAAGCTGTTCAACAGTCTGATGGTAATAGAAGCTGTTCAACAGTCTGATGGTGATAGAAGCTGTTCAACAATCTGATGGTAATAGAAGCTGTTCAACAGTCTGATGGTGATAGAAGCTGTTCAACAGTCTGATGGTGATAGAAGCTGTTCAACAGTCTGATGGTAATAGAAGCTGTTCAACAGTCTGATGTTGATAGAAGCTGTTCAACAGTCTGATGGTGATAGAAGCTGTTTAACAGTCTGATTTTCTGGTAAAAGATACTGTTCAACAGTCTGATGATGAAAGAAGCTGTTCAACAGTCTGATGGTAATAGAAACTGTTCAACAGTCTGATGGTAATTGAAGCTGTTCAACAGTCTGATGGTGATAGAAGCTGTTCAACAGTCTGATGGTGATAGAAGCTGTTCAACAGTCTGATGGTAATAGAAGCTGTTCAACAGTCTGATGGTAATAGAAGCTGTTCAACAGTCTGATGGTAATGAAGCTGTTCAACAGTCTGATGGTAATAGAAGCTGTTCAACAGTCTGATGGTAATAGAAGCTGTTCAACAGTCTGATGGCAATAGAAGCTGTTCAACAGTCTGATGGTCTGGCAATAGAAGCTGTTCAACAGTCTGATGGTAATAGAAGCTGTTCAACAGTCTGATGGTAATAGAAGCTGTTCAACAGTCTGATGGTGATAGAAGCTGTTCAACAGTCTGATGGTAATAGAAGCTGTTCAACAGTCTGATGGTGATAGAAGCTGTTCAACAGTCTGATGGTAATAGAAGCTGTTCAACAGTCTGATGGTGATAGAAGCTGTTGAACAGTCTGATGGTAATAGAAACTGTTGAAAAGTCTGATGGTAATGGAAGCTGTTCAAAAGTCTGATGGTGATAGAAGCTGTTCAACAGTCTGATGGTGATAGAAGCTGTTAAACAGTCTGATGTTAAAAGAAGCTGTTCAACAGTCTGATGGTAGTAGAAGCTGTTCAAAAGTCTGATGGTAAAAGAAGCTGTTCAACAGTCTGATGGTGATAGAAGCTGTTCAAGAGTCTGATGGTGATAGAAGCTGTTCAACAGTCTGATGGTCTGGTAAAAGAAACTGTTCAACAGTCTGATGGTGATAGAAGCTGTTTAACAGTCTGCTGGTAATAGAAACTGTTCAACAGTCTGATGGTAATAGAAGCTGTTTAACAGTCTGATGGTGATAGAAGCTGTTCAACAGTCTGATGGTCTGGTAAAAGAAGATGTTCAACAGTCTGATGGTAATAGAATCTGTTCAACAGTCTGATGGTAATAGAAGCTGTTCAACAGTCTGATGGTAAAAGAAGCTGTTCAACAGTCTGATGGTAATAGAAGCTGTTCAACAGTCTGATGGTGATAGAAGCTGTTCAACAATCTGATGGTAATAGAAGCTGTTCAACAGTCTGATGGTGATAGAAGCTGTTCAACAGTCTGATGGTGATAGAAGCTGTTCAACAGTCTGATGGTAATAGAAGCTGTTCAACAGTCTGATGGTAATAGAAGCTGTTCAACAGTCTAATGGTGATAGAAGCTGTTCAACAGTCTCATGGTAATAGAAGCTGTTCAACAGTCTGATGTTGATAGAAGCTGTCCAACAGTCTGATGGTGATAGAAGCTGTTTAACAGTCTGATTTTCTGGTAAAAGATACTGTTCAACAGTCTGATGATGAAAGAAGCTGTTCAACAGTCTGATGGTAATAGAAACTGTTCAACAGTCTGATGGTAATTGAAGCTGTTCAACAGTCTGATGGTGATAGAAGCTGTTCAACAGTCTGATGGTGATAGAAGCTGTTCAACAGTCTGATGGTAATAGAAGCTGTTCAACAGTCTGATGGTAATAGAAGCTGTTCAACAGTCTGATGGTAATGAAGCTGTTCAACAGTCTGATGGTAATAGAAGCTGTTCAACAGTCTGATGGTAATAGAAGCTGTTCAACAGTCTGATGGTAATAGAAGCTGTTCAACAGTCTGATGGTAATAGAAGCTGTTCAACAGTCTGATGGTAATAGAAGCCGTTCAACAGTCTGATGGTAATAGAAGCTGTTCAACAGTCTGATGGTAATAGAACCTGTTCAACCGTCTGATGGTAATAGAAGCTGTTCAACAGTCTGATGGTAATAGAAGCTGTTCAACAGTCTGATGGTAATAGAAGCTGTTCAACAGTCTGATGGTGATAGAAGCTGTTCAACAGTCTGATGGTAATAGAAGCTGTTCAACAGTCTGATGGTAATAGAAGCTGTTCAACAGTCTGATGGTAATAGAAGCTGTTCAACAGTCTGATGGTAATAGAAGCTGTTCAACAGTCTGATGGTAATAGAAGCTGTTCAACAGTCTGATGGTAATAGAAGCTGTTCAACAGTCTGATGGTAATAGAAGCTGTTCAACAGTCTGATGGTGATAGAAGCTGTTCAACAGTCTGATGGTAATAGAAGCTGTTCAACAGTCTGATGGTGATAGAAGCTGTTCAACAGTCTGATTGTAATAGAAGCTGTTCAACAGTCTGATGGTAATAGAAGCTGTTCAACAGTCTGATGGTGATAGAAGCTGTTAAACAGTCTGATGGTAAAAGAAGCTGTTCAACAGTCTGATGGTAATAGAAGCTGTTCAAAAGTCTGATGGTAATAGAAGCTGTTCAACAGTCTGATGGTGATAGAAGCTGTTCAACAGTCTGATGGTGATAGAAGCTGTTAAACAGTCTGATGGTCTGGTAAAAGAAACTGTTCAACATTCTGATGGTGATAGAAGCTGTTTAACAGTCTGCTGGTAATAGAAACTGTTCAACAGTCTGATGGTAATAGAAGCTGTTTAACAGTCTGATGGTGATAGAAGCTGTTCAACAGTCTGATGGTCCGGTAAAAGAAGATGTTCAACAGTCTGATGGTAATAGAATCTGTTCAACAGTCTGATGGTAATAGAAGCTGTTCAACAGTCTGATGGTAATAGAAGCTGTTCAACAGTCTGATGGTAATAGAAGCTGTTCAACAGTCTGATGGTAATAGAAGCTGTTCAACAGTCTGATGGTAAAAGAAGCTGTTCAACAGTCTGATGGTAATAGAAGCTGTTCAACAGTCTGATGGTAATAGAAGCTGTTCAACAGTCTGATGGTAATAGAAGCTGTTCAACAGTCTGATGGTAATAGAAGCTGTTCAACAGTCTGATGGTAAAAGAAGCTGTTCAACAGTCTGATGGTAATAGAAGCTGTTCAACAGTCTGATGGTGATAGAAGCTGTTCAACAATCTGATGGTAATAGAAGCTGTTCAACAGTCTGATGGTGATAGAAGCTGTTCAACAGTCTGATTGTAATATAAGCTGTTCAACATTCTGATGGTGATAGAAGCTGTTCAACAGTCTGATGGTAAAAGAAACTGTTCAACAGTCTGATGGTGATAGAAGCTGTTCAACAGTCTGATTGTAATATAAGCTGTTCAACAGTCTGATGGTGATAGAAGCTGTTCAACAGTCTGATGGTAATAGAAGCTGTTCAACAGTCTGATGGTAATAGAAGCTGTTGAACAGTCTGATGGTGATAGAAGCTGTTCAACAGTCTGATGGTAATAGAAGCTGTTCAACAGTCTGATGGTGATAGAAGCTGTTCAACAGTCTGATGGTGATAGAAGCTGTTTAACAGTCTGATTGTCTGGTAAAAGATACTGTTCAACAGTCTGATGATGAAAGAAGCTGTTCAACAGTCTGATGGTAATAGAAACTGTTCAACAGTCTGATGGTAATTGAAGCTGTTCAACAGTCTGATGGTGATAGAAGCTGTTCAACAGTCTGATGGTGATAGAAGCTGTTCAACAGTCTGATGGTAATAGAAGCTGTTCAACAGTCTGATGGTAATAGAAGCTGTTCAACAGTCTGATGGTAACAGAAGCTGTTCAACAGTCTGATGGTAATAGAAGCTGTTCAACAGTCTGATGGTAATAGAAGCTGTTCAACAGTCTGATGGTAATAGAAGCTGTTCAACAGTCTGATGGTAATAGAAGCTGTTCAACAGTCTGATGGTAATAGAAGCTGTTCAACAGTCTGATGGTAATAGAAGCTGTTCAATAGTCTGATGGTGATAGAAGCTGTTCAACAGTCTGATGGTAATAGAAGCTGTTCAACAGTCTGATGGTGATAGAAGCTGTTCAACAGTCTGATTGTAATAGAAGCTGTTCAACAGTCTGATGGTAATAGAAGCTGTTCAACAGTCTGATGGTAATAGAAGCTGTTCAACAGTCTGATGGTAATAGAAGCTGTTCAACAGTCTGATGGTAATAGAAGCCGTTCAACAGTCTGATGGTAATAGAAGCTGTTCAACAGTCTGATGGTAATAGAACCTGTTCAACCGTCTGATGGTAATAGAAGCTGTTCAACAGTCTGATGGTAATAGAAGCTGTTCAACAGTCTGATGGTAATAGAAGCTGTTCAACAGTCTGATGGTGATAGAAGCTGTTCAACAGTCTGATGGTAATAGAAGCTGTTCAACAGTCTGATGGTAATAGAAGCTGTTCAACAGTCTGATGGTAATAGAAGCTGTTCAACAGTCTGATGGTAATAGAAGCTGTTCAACAGTCTGATGGTGATAGAAGCTGTTCAACAGTCTGATTGTAATAGAAGCTGTTCAACAGTCTGATGGTAATAGAAGCTGTTCAACAGTCTGATGGTGATAGAAGCTGTTAAACAGTCTGATGGTAAAAGAAGCTGTTCAACAGTCTGATGGTAATAGAAGCTGTTCAAAAGTCTGATGGTAATAGAAGCTGTTCAACAGTCTGATTGTAATAGAAGCTGTTCAACAGTCTGATGGTAATAGAAGCTGTTCAACAGTCTGATGGTGATAGAAGCTGTTCAACAGTCTGATGGTGATAGAAGCTGTTCAACAGTCTGATTGTAATAGAAGCTGTTCAACAGTCTGATGGTAATAGAAGCTGTTCAACAGTCTGATGGTGATAGAAGCTGTTAAACAGTCTGATGGTAAAAGAAGCTGTTCAACAGTCTGATGGTAATAGAAGCTGTTCAAAAGTCTGATGGTAATAGAAGCTGTTCAACAGTCTGATGGTGATAGAAGCTGTTCAACAGTCTGATGGTGATAGAAGCTGTTAAACAGTCTGATGGTCTGGTAAAAGAAACTGTTCAACATTCTGATGGTGATAGAAGCTGTTTAACAGTCTGCTGGTAATAGAAACTGTTCAACAGTCTGATGGTAATAGAAGCTGTTTAACAGTCTGATGGTGATAGAAGCTGTTCAACAGTCTGATGGTCCGGTAAAAGAAGATGTTCAACAGTCTGATGGTAATAGAATCTGTTCAACAGTCTGATGGTAATAGAAGCTGTTCAACAGTCTGATGGTAATAGAAGCTGTTCAACAGTCTGATGGTAATAGAAGCTGTTCAACAGTCTGATGGTAATAGAAGCTGTTCAACAGTCTGATGGTAATAGAAGCTGTTCAACAGTCTGATGGTAAAAGAAGCTGTTCAACAGTCTGATGGTAATAGAAGCTGTTCAACAGTCTGATGGTGATAGAAGCTGTTCAACAGTCTGATGGTAATAGAAGCTGTTCAACAGTCTGATGGTAATAGAAGCTGTTCAACAGTCTGATGGTAACAGAAGCTGTTCAACAGTCTGATGGTAATAGAAGCTGTTCAACAGTCTGATGGTAATAGAAGCTGTTCAACAGTCTGATGGTAATAGAAGCCGTTCAACAGTCTGATGGTAATAGAAGCTGTTCAACAGTCTGATGGTAATAGAAGCCGTTCAACAGTCTGATGGTAATAGAAGCTGTTCAACAGTCTGATGGTAATAGAAGCTGTTCAACAGTCTGATGGTAATAGAACCTGTTCAACCGTCTGATGGTAATAGAAGCTGTTCAACAGTCTGATGGTAATAGAAGCTTTTCAACAGTCTGATGGTAATAGAAGCTGTTCAACAGTCTGATGGTAATAGAAGCTGTTCAACAGTCTGATGGTAACAGAAGCTGTTCAACAGTCTGATGGTAATAGAAGCTGTTCAACAGTCTGATGGTAATAGAAGCTGTTCAACAGTCTGATGGTAATAGAAGCCGTTCAACAGTCTGATGGTAATAGAAGCTGTTCAACAGTCTGATGGTAATAGAAGCCGTTCAACAGTCTGATGGTAATAGAAGCTGTTCAACAGTCTGATGGTAATAGAAGCTGTTCAACAGTCTGATGGTAATAGAACCTGTTCAACCGTCTGATGGTAATAGAAGCTGTTCAACAGTCTGATGGTAATAGAAGCTTTTCAACAGTCTGATGGTAATAGAAGCTGTTCAACAGTCTGATGGTGATAGAAGCTGTTCAACAGTCTGATGGTAATTGAAGCTGTTCAACAGTCTGATGGTAATAGAAGCTGTTCAACAGTCTGATGGTAATAGAAGCTGTTCAACAGTCTGATGGTAATAGAAGCTGTTCAACAGTCTGATGGTAATAGAAGCTGTTCAACAGTCTGATGGTAATAGAAGCTGTTCAACAGTCTGATGGTAATAGAAGCTGTTCAATAGTCTGATGGTGATAGAAGCTGTTCAACAGTCTGATGGTAATAGAAGCTGTTCAACAGTCTGATGGTGATAGAAGCTGTTCAACAGTCTGATTGTAATAGAAGCTGTTCAACAGTCTGATGGTAATAGAAGCTGTTCAACAGTCTGATGGTAATAGAAGCTGTTCAACAGTCTGATGGTAATAGAAGCTGTTCAACAGTCTGATGGGAATAGAAGCCGTTCAACAGTCTGATGGTAATAGAAGCTGTTCAACAGTCTGATGGTAATAGAACCTGTTCAACCGTCTGATGGTAATAGAAGCTGTTCAACAGTCTGATGGTAATAGAAGCTGTTCAACAGTCTGATGGTAATAGAAGCTGTTCAACAGTCTGATGGTGATAGAAGCTGTTCAACAGTCTGATGGTAATAGAAGCTGTTCAACAGTCTGATGGTAATAGAAGCTGTTCAACAGTCTGATGGTAATAGAAGCTGTTCAACAGTCTGATGGTAATAGAAGCTGTTCAACAGTCTGATGGTGATAGAAGCTGTTCAACAGTCTGATTGTAATAGAAGCTGTTCAACAGTCTGATGGTAATAGAAGCTGTTCAACAGTCTGATGGTGATAGAAGCTGTTAAACAGTCTGATGGTAAAAGAAGCTGTTCAACAGTCTGATGGTAATAGAAGCTGTTCAAAAGTCTGATGGTAATAGAAGCTGTTCAACAGTCTGATGGTAATAGAATCTGTTCAACAGTCTGATGGTAATAGAAGCTGTTCAACAGTCTGATGGTAATAGAAGCTGTTCAACAGTCTGATGGTAATAGAAGCTGTTCAACAGTCTGATGGTAATAGAAGCTGTTCAACAGTCTGATGGTAATAGAAGCTGTTCAACAGTCTGATGGTAAAAGAAGCTGTTCAACAGTCTGATGGTAATAGAAGCTGTTCAACAGTCTGATGGTAAAAGAAGCTGTTCAACAATCTGATGGTAATAGAAGCTGTTCAACAGTCTGATGGTGATAGAAGCTGTTCAACAGTCTGATTGTAATATAAGCTGTTCAACATTCTGATGGTGATAGAAGCTGTTCAACAGTCTGATGGTAAAAGAAACTGTTCAACAGTCTGATGGTGATAGAAGCTGTTCCACAGTCTGATGGTAATATAAGCTGTTCAACAGTCTGATGGTGATAGAAGCTGTTCAACAGTCTGATGGTAATAGAAGCTGTTCAACAGTCTGATGGTAATAGAAGCTGTTCAACAGTCTGATGGTGATAGAAGCTGTTCAACAGTCTGATGGTAATAGAAGCTGTTGAACAGTCTAATGGTAATAGAAGCTGTTCAACAGTCTGATGGTAATAGAAGCTGTTCAACAGTCTGATGGTGATAGAAGCTGTTCAACAGTCTGATGGTGATAGAAGCTGTTTAACAGTCTGATTGTCTGGTAAAAGATACTGTTCAACAGTCTGATGATGAAAGAAGCTGTTCAACAGTCTGATGGTAATAGAAACTGTTCAACAGTCTGATGGTGATAGAAGCTGTTCAACAGTCTGATGGTAATAGAAGCTGTTCAACAGTCTGATGGTAATAGAAGCTGTTCAACAGTCTGATGGTAACAGAAGCTGTTCAACAGTCTGATGGTAATAGAAGCTGTTCAACAGTCTGATGGTAATAGAAGCTGTTCAACAGTCTGATGGTAATAGAAGCCGTTCAACAGTCTGATGGTAATAGAAGCTGTTCAACAGTCTGATGGTAATAGAAGCCGTTCAACAGTCTGATGGTAATAGAAGCTGTTCAACAGTCTGATGGTAATAGAAGCTGTTCAACAGTCTGATGGTAATAGAACCTGTTCAACCGTCTGATGGTAATAGAAGCTGTTCAACAGTCTGATGGTAATAGAAGCTTTTCAACAGTCTGATGGTAATAGAAGCTGTTCAACAGTCTGATGGTGATAGAAGCTGTTCAACAGTCTGATGGTAATTGAAGCTGTTCAACAGTCTGATGGTAATAGAAGCTGTTCAACAGTCTGATGGTAATAGAAGCTGTTCAACAGTCTGATGGTAATAGAAGCTGTTCAACAGTCTGATGGTAATAGAAGCTGTTCAACAGTCTGATGGTAATAGAAGCTGTTCAACAGTCTGATGGTAATAGAAGCTGTTCAACAGTCTGATGGTGATAGAAGCTGTTCAACAGTCTGATGGTAATAGAAGCTGTTCAACAGTCTGATGGTGATAGAAGCTGTTCAACAGTCTGATTGTAATAGAAGCTGTTTAACAGTCTGCTGGTAATAGAAACTGTTCAACAGTCTGATGGTCTGGTAAAAGAAGCTGTTCAACAGTCTGATGGTAATAGAAACTGTTCAACAGTCTGATGGTAATAGAAGCTGTTTAACAGTCTGATTGTGATAGAAGCTGTTCAACAGTCTGATGGTCTGGTAAAAGAAGCTGTTCAACAGTCTGATGGTAATAGAAGCTGTTCAACAGTCTGATGGTAATAGAAGCTGTTCAACAGTCTGATGGTAATAGAAGCTGTTCAACAGTCTGATGGTAATATAAGCTGTTCAACAGTCTGATGGTAATAGAAGCTGTTCAACAGGCTGATGGTGATAGAAGCTGTTCAACAGTCTGATGGTAATAGAAGCTGTTCAACAGTCTGATGGTGATAGAAGCTGTTCAACAGTCTGATGGTAATAGAAGCTGTTCAACAGTCTGATGGTAATAGAAGCTGTTGAACAGTCTGATGGTAATAGAAGCTGTTCAACAGTCTGATGGTATGAGAAGCTGTTCAACAGTCTGATGGTAATAGAAACTGTTCAACAGTCTGATGGTAATAGAAGCTGTTCAACAGTCTGAAGGTGATAGAAGCTTTTCAACAGTCTGATGGTCTGGTAAAAGAAGCTGTTCAACAGTCTGATGGTCTGGTAAAAGAAGCTGTTCAACAGTCTGATGGTAATAGAAGCCGTTCAACAGTTTGATGGTAATAGAAGCTGTTGAACAGTCTGATGGTAATAGAAGCTGTTCAACAGTCTGATGGTAATAGAAGCTGTTCAACAGTCTGATGGTAATAGAAGCTGTTCAACAGTCTGATGGTGATAGAAGCTGTTCAACAGTCTGATGGTAATAGAAGCTGTTCAACAGTCTGATGGTAATAGAAGCTGTTCAACAGTCTGATGGTAATAGAAGCTGTTCAACAGTCTGATGGTGATAGAAGCTGTTCAACAGTCTGATGGTGATAGAAGCTGTTTAACAGTCTGATTGTCTGGTAAAAGATACTGTTCAACAGTCTGATGATGAAAGAAGCTGTTCAACAGTCTGATGGTAATAGAAACTGTTCAACAGTCTGATGGTGATAGAAGCTGTTCAACAGTCTGATGGTAATAGAAGCTGTTCAACAGTCTGATGGTAATAGAAGCTGTTCAACAGTCTGATGGTAACAGAAGCTGTTCAACAGTCTGATGGTAATAGAAGCTGTTCAACAGTCTGATGGTAATAGAAGCTGTTCAACAGTCTGATGGTAATAGAAGCCGTTCAACAGTCTGATGGTAATGGAAGCTGTTCAACAGTCTGATGGTAATAGAAGCCGTTCAACAGTCTGATGGTAATAGAAGCTGTTCAACAGTCTGATGGTAATAGAAGCTGTTCAACAGTCTGATGGTAATAGAACCTGTTCAACCGTCTGATGGTAATAGAAGCTGTTCAACAGTCTGATGGTAATAGAAGCTTTTCAACAGTCTGATGGTAATAGAAGCTGTTCAACAGTCTGATGGTGATAGAAGCTGTTCAACAGTCTGATGGTAATTGAAGCTGTTCAACAGTCTGATGGTAATAGAAGCTGTTCAACAGTCTGATGGTAATAGAAGCTGTTCAACAGTCTGATGGTAATAGAAGCTGTTCAACAGTCTGATGGTAATAGAAGCTGTTCAACAGTCTGATGGTAATAGAAGCTGTTCAACAGTCTGATGGTAATAGAAGCTGTTCAACAGTCTGATGGTGATAGAAGCTGTTCAACAGTCTGATGGTAATAGAAGCTGTTCAACAGTCTGATGGTGATAGAAGCTGTTCAACAGTCTGATTGTAATAGAAGCTGTTTAACAGTCTGCTGGTAATAGAAACTGTTCAACAGTCTGATGGTCTGGTAAAAGAAGCTGTTCAACAGTCTGATGGTAATAGAAACTGTTCAACAGTCTGATGGTAATAGAAGCTGTTTAACAGTCTGATTGTGATAGAAGCTGTTCAACAGTCTGATGGTCTGGTAAAAGAAGCTGTTCAACAGTCTGATGGTAATAGAAGCTGTTCAACAGTCTGATGGTAATAGAAGCTGTTCAACAGTCTGATGGTAATAGAAGCTGTTCAACAGTCTGATGGTAATATAAGCTGTTCAACAGTCTGATGGTAATAGAAGCTGTTCAACAGTCTGATGGTGATAGAAGCTGTTCAACAGTCTGATGGTAATAGAAGCTGTTCAACAGTCTGATGGTGATAGAAGCTGTTCAACAGTCTGATGGTAATAGAAGCTGTTCAACAGTCTGATGGTAATAGAAGCTGTTGAACAGTCTGATGGTAATAGAAGCTGTTCAACAGTCTGATGGTATGAGAAGCTGTTCAACAGTCTGATGGTAATAGAAACTGTTCAACAGTCTGATGGTAATAGAAGCTGTTCAACAGTCTGAAGGTGATAGAAGCTTTTCAACAGTCTGATGGTCTGGTAAAAGAAGCTGTTCAACAGTCTGATGGTCTGGTAAAAGAAGCTGTTCAACAGTCTGATGGTAATAGAAGCCGTTCAACAGTTTGATGGTAATAGAAGCTGTTCAACAGTCTGATGGTAATAGAAGCTGTTCAACAGTCTGATGGTGATAGAAGCTGTTCAACAGTCTGATGGTAATAGAAGCTGTTCAACAGTCTGATGGTAATAGAAGCTGTTCAACAGTCTGATGGTGATAGAAGCCGTTAAACAGTCTGATGGTCTGGTAAAAGAAACTGTTCAACAGTCTGATGGTAATAGAAGCTGTTCAACAGTCTGATGGTGATAGAAGCTGTTCAACAGTCTGATGGTAATAGAAGTTGTTGAACAGTCTGATGGTAATAGAAGCTGTTCAACAGTCTGATGGTAATAGAAGCTGTTCAACAGTCTGATGGTAATAGAAGCTGTTCAACAGTCTGATGGTAATAGAAGCTGTTCAACAGTCTGATGGTAAAAGAAGCTGTTCAACAGTCTGATGGTAATAGAAGCTGTTCAACAGTCTGATGGTGATAGAAGATGTTCAACAATCTGATGGTAATAGAAGCTGTTCAACAGTCTGATGGTGATAGAAGCTGTTCAACAGTCTGATTGTAATATAAGCTGTTCAACATTCTGATGGTGATAGAAGCTGTTCAACAGTCTGATGGTAAAAGAAACTGTTCAACAGTCTGATGGTGATAGAAGCTGTTCAACAGTCTGATTGTAATATAAGCTGTTCAACAGTCTGATGGTGATAGAAGCTGTTCAACAGTCTGATGGTAATAGAAGCTGTTCAACAGTCTGATGGTAATAGAAGCTGT
Organism: Salvelinus fontinalis; assembly: GCF_029448725.1. Lineage (NCBI taxonomy): Eukaryota > Metazoa > Chordata > Actinopteri > Salmoniformes > Salmonidae > Salvelinus > Salvelinus fontinalis. The sequence goes on along the minus strand of NC_074679.1, from coordinate 11,006,350 downwards.
TCAACAGTCTGATGGTGATAGAAGCTGTTAAACAGTCTGATGGTCTGGTAAAAGAAACTGTTCAACAGTCTGATGGTAATAGAAGCTGTTCAACAGTCTGATGGTGATAGAAGCTGTTAAACAGTCTGATGGTCTGATTAAAAAAACTGTTCAACAGTCTGATGGTGATAGAAGCTGTTCAACAGTCTGATGGTGATAGAAGCTGTTAAACAGTCTGATGGTCTGGTAAAAGAAACTGTTCAACAGTCTGTTGGTGATAGAAGCTCTTCAACATTCTGATGGTAATAGAAGCCGTTCAACAGTCTGATGGTAATAGAAGCTGTTCAACAGTCTGATGGTAATAGAAGCTGTTCAACAGTCTGATGGTAATAGAAGCTGTTCAACAGTCTGATGGTAATAGAAGCTGTTCAAAAGTCTGATGGTGATAGAAGCTGTTCAACAGTCTGATGGTAATAGAAGCTGTTCAACAGTCTGATGGTGATAGAAGCTGTTGAACAGTCTGATGGTAATAGAAACTGTTGAAAAGTCTGATGGTAATAGAAGCTGTTCAACAGTCTGATGGTAATAGAACCTGTTCAACCCTCTGATGGTAATAGAAGCTGTTCAACAGTCTGATGGTAATAGAAGCTGTTCAACAGTCTGATGGTAATAGAAACTTTTCAACAGTCTGATGGTGATAGAAGCTGTTCAACAGTCTGATGGTAATAGAAGCTGTTCAACAGTCTGATGGTAATAGAAGCTGTTCAACAGTCTGATGGTGATAGAAGCTGTTCAACAGTCTGATGGTAATAGAAGCTGTTCAACAGTCTGATGGTGATAGAAGCTGTTCAACAGTCTGATTGTAATAGAAGCTGTTTAACAGTCTGCTGGTAATAGAAGCTGTTCAACAGTCTGATGGTGATAGAAGCTGTTCAACAGTCTGATTGTAATAGAAGCTGTTCAACAGTCTGCTGGTAAAAGAAGCTGTTCAACAGTCTGATGGTAATAGAAACTGTTCAACAGTCTGATGGTAATAGAAGCTGTTTAACAGTCTGATTGTGATAGAAGCTGTTCAACAGTCTGATGGTCTGGTAAAAGAAGCTGTTCAACAGTCTGATGGTAATAGAAGCTGTTCAACAGTCTGATGGTAATAGAAGCTGTTCAACAGTCTGATGTTAATAGAAGCTGTTCAACAGTCTGATGGTAATAGAAGCTGTTCAACAGTCTGATGGTAATAGAAGCTGTTCAACAGTCTGATGGTGATAGAAGCTGTTCAACAGTCTGATGGTAATAGAAGCTGTTCAACAGTCTGATTGTGATAGAAGCTGTTCAACAGTCTGATGGTAATAGAAGCTGTTCAACAGTCTGATGGTAATAGAAGCTGTTGAACTGTCTGATGGTAATAGAAGCTGTTCAACAGTCTGATGGTAATAGAAGCTGTTCAACAGTCTGATGGTAATAGAAGCTGTTCAGCAGTCTGATGGTAATAGAAGCTGTTCAACAGTCTGATGGTAATAGAAGCTGTTCAACAGTCTGATGGTGATAGAAGCTGTTCAACAGTCTGATGGTAATAGAAGCTGTTCAACAGTCTGATGGTAATAGAAGCTGTTCAACAGTCTGATGGTGATAGAAGCCGTTAAACAGTCTGATGGTCTGGTAAAAGAAACTGTTCAACAGTCTGATGGTAATAGAAGCTGTTCAACAGTCTGATGGTGATAGAAGCTGTTCAACAGTCTGATGGTAATAGAAGTTGTTGAACAGTCTGATGGTAATAGAAGCTGTTCAACAGTCTGATGGTAATAGAAGCTGTTCAACAGTCTGATGGTGATAGAAGCTGTTCAACAGTCTGATGGTAATAGAAGCTGTTCAACAGTCTGATTGTGATAGAAGCTGTTCAACAGTCTGATGGTAATAGAAGCTGTTCAACAGTCTGATGGTAATAGAAGCTGTTGAACTGTCTGATGGTAATAGAAGCTGTTCAACAGTCTGATGGTATGAGAAGCTGTTCAACAGTCTGATGGTAATAGAAACTGTTCAACAGTCTGATGGTAATAGAAGCTGTTCAACAGTCTGAAGGTGATAGAAGCTGTTCAACAGTCTGATGGTCTGGTAAAAGAAGCTGTTGAACAGTCTGATGGTAATAGAAGCCGTTCAACAGTTTGATGGTAATAGAAGCTGTTGAACAGTCTGATGGTAATAGAAGCTGTTCAGCAGTCTGATGGTAATAGAAGCTGTTCAACAGTCTGATGGTAATAGAAGCTGTTCAACAGTCTGATGGTGATAGAAGCTGTTCAACAGTCTGATGGTAATAGAAGCTGTTCAACAGTCTGATGGTAATAGAAGCTGTTCAACAGTCTGATGGTGATAGAAGCCGTTAAACAGTCTGATGGTCTGGTAAAAGAAACTGTTCAACAGTCTGATGTTAATAGAAGCTGTTCAACAGTCTGATGGTGATAGAAGCTGTTCAACAGTCTGATGGTAATAGAAGTTGTTGAACAGTCTGATGGTAATAGAAGCTGTTCAACAGTCTGATGGTAATAGAAGTTGCTCAACAGTCTGATGGTAATAGAAGCTGTTCAACAGTCTGATGGTGATAGAAGCTGTTCAACAGTCTGATGGTAATAGAAGCTGTTCAACAGTCTGATGGTAATAGAAGCTGTTCAACAGTCTGATGGTGATAGAAGCTGTTAAACAGTCTGATGTTCTGGTAAAAGAAACTGTTCAACAGTCTGATGGTAATAGAAGCTGTTCAACAGTCTGATGGTAATAGAAGCTGTTCAACAGTCTGATGGTAATAGAAGCTGTTCAACAGTCTGATGGTGATAGAAGCTGTTAAACAGTCTGATGGTCTGGTAAAAGAAACTGTTCAACAGTCTGATGGTAATAGAAGCTGTTCAACAGTCTGATGGTATTAGAAGCTGTTCAACAGTCTGATGGTGATAGAAGCTGTTAAACAGTCTGATGGTCTGATAAAAAAAACTGTTCAACAGTCTGATGGTGATAGAAGCTGTTCAACAGTCTGATGGTAATAGAAGCCGTTCAACAGTCTGATGGTAATAGAAGCTGTTCAACAGTCTGATGGTAATAGAAGCTGTTCAACAGTCTGATGGTGATAGAAGCTGTTAAACAGTCTGATGGTCTGGTAATAGAAGCTGTTCATCAGTCTGATGGTGATAGAAGCTGTTCAACAGTCTGATGGTAATCGAAGCTGTTCAACAGTCTGATGGTAATAGAAGCTGTTCAACAGTCTGATGGTAATAGAAGCTTGCTTGATCCTCCGCATGTATATCACACTAGGTCAGGATATTAAACCTCCTCCATGTATATCTCACCCGCTCAGGATATTAAACCTCCTCCATGTATATCTCACTAGGTCAGAGTATTAAACCTCCTCCATGTATATCTCACTAGGTCAGGATATTAACCTCCTCCATGTATATCTCACTAGGTCAGGGTATTAAACCTCCTCCATGTATATCTCACTAGGTCAGGATATTAAACCTCCTCCATGTATATCTCACTAGGTCAGGATATTAAACCTCCTCCATGTATATCTCACTAGTTCAGGATATTAAACCTCCTCCATGTATATCTCACTAGGTCAGGATATTAAACCTCCTCCATGTATATCTCACTAGGTCAGGGTATTAAACCTCCTCCATGTATATCTCACTAGGTCAGGATATTAAACCTCCTCCATGTATATCTCACCCGGTCAGGATATTAAACCTCCTCCATGTATATCTCACTAGGTCAGGATATTAAACCTGCTCCATGTATATCTCACTCGGTCAGGATATTAAACCTCCTCCATGTATATCTCACCCGGTCAGGATATTAAACCTCCTCCATGTATATCTCACTAGTTCAGGATATTAAACCTCCTCCATGTATATCTCACCCGGTCAGGATCTTAAACCTCCTCCATGTATATCTCACTAGGTCAGGATATTAAACCTCCTCCATGTATATCTCACCCGGTCAGGATATTAAACCTCCTCCATGTATATCTCACCCGGTCAGGATATTAAACCTCCTCCATGTATATCTCACCCGGTCAGGATATTAAACCTCCTCCATGTATATCTCACTAGGTCAGGATATTAAACCTCCTCCATGTATATCTCACCCGGTCAGGATATTAAACCTCCTCCATGTATATCTCACCCGGTCAGGATATTAATCCTCCTCCATGTATATCTCACCCGGTCAGGATATTAAACCTCCTCCATGTATATCTCACTAGGTCAGGATATTAAACCTCCTCCATGTATATCTCACCCGGTCAGGATATTAAACCTCCTCCATGTATATCTCACCCGGTCAGGATATTAATCCTCCTCCATGTATATCTCACTCGGTCAGGATATTAAACCTCCTCCATGTATATCTCACTAGGTCAGGGTATTAAACCTCCTCCATGTATATCTCACTAGTTCAGGATATTAAACCTCCATGTATATCTCACCCGGTCAGGATATTAAACCTCCTCCATGTATATCTCACTAGGTCAGGGTATTAAACCTCCTCCATGTATATCTCACTAGTTCAGGATATTAAACCTCCTCCATGTATATCTCACTAGTTCAGGATATTAAACCTCCTCCATGTATATCTCACTAGTTCAGGATATTAAACCTCCTCCATGTATATCTCACTAGTTCAGGATATTAAACCTCCTCCATGTATATCTCACTCGGTCAGGATATTAAACCTCCTCCATGTATATCTCACCCGGTCATTATATGTAAGCCTCCTTATGTCCATTAGTTCCAATATATCCATGACATTCATGATTTCCTTAAGATCATGATGGTGATAGTTTTGTAGCGTGATTTGCTTTACGGTCCATGTTTAAAACAGTATTATAATCTCCCACCATGATAATTGTCTTGTTTTGCTTGTAAGGTTTGGTAATTTTTATTAATATTTGTTTTCTAAGTGGATCATCATTATTTGATCCGATAAGGTTAATAAGCCTGTTTATGTTCCAATAACATATTTAAAATCTTCCATCTACCTTGTGGATCTGTTTTTGACAATTTGCACATTCAGATCAAAATGACTGTTAATTAATATCATAATACCTCTTTTGAGTTTCTTTGTCCATGGGAGACGTATTTTTCACCACCACAGTCCATTTTCCACACAACTTCATCTAAAATTGTTGAATGAGTTTCCTGTAAACAATAGATATTATATTCCTTCTCTTCAATCCTGGTAAAAATTGTTCATCTTTTCTTATTATCTGCCATTGCAATTATAACTGGCTATACTTATTTTACCACTTACCATAATGACATACAAGTTTCAAATCTATTTATCACAATATATGTTTGTAAGTGTACCATTAACAATGCACCATAGCGATTGTGTGTCCGTGTAGCTGTACCATGATATTTGCATTGATACTACTGTAAGTATCTCTCCAATTGTTCTCCACCATTCCACCCGCTAAAGCTCCTCCCCATCCCAAGTTAGTTTGTCATTCCAATGACCGGCAGACCACGCCCATCTCCGCGGATCCCCCCGAGAGGCCATCCTCTGATAAAGAGCACACGGTACCACACACAGAACAGAAATAGATCAACCGCTAAAAGTATTTCTCACCTCAATTTCCTTTATAAACAGTTGAAGTCGGAAGTTTACATACACTTAGGTTGGAGTCAACCTTTTGTCAATAGGGGGCGCTATTTTCACTTTGTAAAAAATCGTTCCCAAAATAAACTGCCTCGTACTCAATTCTTGCTCGTACAATATGCATATTATTATTACTATTGGATAGAGAACACTCTATAGTTTCTAAAACCGTTTGAATTATATCTGTGAGTAAAACAGAACTCATTTTGCAGCAAACTTCCTGTTAGGAAGTGAAAAATCTGAAATCGGGGGCTCTGTTCCAGGGCCATCCTATTAATTTGCCTGACATCTATGGATCTACATGCACTGCATACGCCTTCCCCTAGATGTCAATAGGCAGTGAGAGGTGGAATGGGGTGTATAGCTTGATCTGAGGCCGAACAAGACCTCTTGGAATGACGTGACCACTTTTTCCTTTGTTCAGCATGGCGCGAGAAGGAACCCTGGATTGCGTTCTGAAAAGCTTTCGTTATAGACGTTAGATATCTCCGGCTCTGATTTTATTTGATATATGTGTTAAAAACATCATAAAGTAGTTATTTTTATACCGAGTTATATCAGTTAATATCAGTTTATTGCGATTTTCTGCATTTTCTTTTCATTGCGTTATGGTGAAGTTGGACACTCCTGCGCCACATGGCTAGCTTTGGTTGCTAATTCGACAGATGAAGAGTACATTCTACAACCAAACAACGATTATTCTGGACAAAGGACCCCTTGTACAAGATTCTGATGGAAGCTCATCAAAAGTAGGAACCATTTATGATGTTATTTCGTATTTCTGTCGAAAATGTGTAGTCGTATTTTTCGCCCTGATTTTGGGCGCTGTCTCGCTATAACGTAAGCTGTATGTCGTACTAAAGTTATTTAAAAAAATCTGAAAAAAAAATCTGACACTTAAAAATTCTGAAATATTGGCTGGATTCACAAGATGTTTGTCTTTCATTTGCTGTACACCATGTATTTTTCATAAATGTTTTATGATGAGTATTTAGGTATTTCACGTTGGTCTCTGTAGTTATTCTAGCTGCTTTGGTGAGATTTGTGATGGTGGCTGCAATGTAAAACTATGATTTATACCAGAAATATGCACATTTTTCGAACAAAACATATGCTATACAATAAATGTGTTATAAGACTGTCATCTGATGAAGTTGTTTCTTGGTTAATGACTATTTATATCTTTATTTGGTCGAATTTGTGATAGCTACCTATGCGGTAAATTTTTTTTGAAAATATGCGGGTCTTTTGCTATCGTGGTTAGCTAATAGAAATACAAATTGTGTTTTCGCTGTAAAACATTTTAAAAATCGGAAATGATGGCTGGATTCACAAGATGTGTATCTTTCATCTGGTGTCTTGGACTTGTGATTTCATGATATTTAGATGATAGTATTTACTTGTGGCGCTATGCTAGGCTATGCTAGTCAGCTTTTTTACTGATGAGGGTGCTCCCGGATCCGGGATGGTGACTCGTGAGAAGTTTTAAAACTTGTTTTTCAACCACTCCACACATTTCTTGTTGTTAACAAACTATAGTCTTGGCAAGTCGGTTATGACATCTACTTTTTGCGTGACACAAGTGATTTTTCCAACAGTTGTTTACAGACAGATTATTTCACTTATAATTCACTGTATCACAATTCCAGTGGGTCAGAAGTTTACATACACTAAGTTGACTGTGCCTTTAAACATCTTGGAAAGTTCCTGAAAATTATGTCATGGCTTTGGAAGCTTCTGATAGGCTAATTGATATAATTTGAGTCAATTGGTGGTGTACCTGTGGATGTATTTCAATGCCTACCTTCAAACTCAGTGCTTCTTTGTTTGACATCAATGGAAAATCTAAAGAAATCAGCCAAGACCTCAGAAAAAAAATTGTGGACCTCCACAAGTCTGCTTCATCCTTGGGAGCAATTTCCAAATGCCTGAAGGTACAGCATTCATCTCTGCAAACAATAGTACACAAGTATAAACACCATGGACTACGCAGCCGTCATACCGCTCAGGAAGGAGACGCTGGAGGAAACAGGTACAAAAGTATCTATATCCACAGTAAAACGAGTCCTATATCGACATAACCTGAAAGGCCTCTCAGCAAGGAAGAAGTCACTGCTCCAAAGCCACCATTAAAAAAGCCAGACTACGGTTTGCAAAAGGGGACAAAGATTGTACTTTTTGGAAAAATGTCCTTTGGTCTGATGAAACAAAAATAAAACTGTTTGACTATAATGACCATTGTTAAGTTTGGAGGAAAAAGGGGGATGCTTGCAAGCCGAAGAACACCATCCCAACCGTGAAGCACGGGGGTGGCAGCATCATGTTGTGGGGGTGCTGTGCTGGAGGAGGGACTGGTGCACTGAACAAAATAGATGGCATCACGAGGAGAGAAAATGATGTGGATATATTGATGCAACATCTCAAGACATCGGTCAGGAAGTTAAAGCTTGGTCGCGAATGGGTCTTCCAAATGGACAATGACCCCAAGCATACTTCCAAAGTTGTGGCAAAATGGCTTAAGGACAACAAAGTCAAGGTATTGAAGTGGCCATCACAAAACCCTGACCTCAATCCTATAGAACATTTGTGGGTAGAACTGAAAAGCGTGTGCAAGCAAGGAGGCCTACAAACCTGACTCAGTTACACCAGCTCTGTCAGGAGTATTTGACCAAAATTCACCCAACTTATTGTGGGAAGCTTGTGGAAGGCTACCCAAAATGTTTGATCCAAGTTAACCAATTTAAAGGCATTGCTTCCAAATATTAATTGAGTGTATGTAAACTTCTGACCTACTGGGAATGTGATGAAAGAAATAAAAGCTGAAATAAATCGTTCTCTCTACTATTATTCTGACATTGTTTTCGCTAAGGAAATGTACGAGTCTGCTGTTAATGATAATGCAGAGGATTTTCCCAAGGTTGCTGTTGACGCAGATCCCACGGTAGTTATTGATGACAAATTTGTATCAACTTCTGTGGATTGGGGTTATCAGTCCTTGGTTACAAATATTGTGGAAAATGGCAGTGCTGAGGATGATGTGAAAGAGTTTAAGTATAGCCAATTGTATATGTGCTATGTATAGTGTATCATTTAATTTAGGATACCATTAACCACACAGGCCTTTTTGGGTTGGAGGGTTTGAATTTTGTTATGTAGTTCATTTAATGTAACTGGAGAATCCAGTGGGTTCTGGTAATAATACATAGTCTTTAGTAGTTGATTCTAAGATTTGTATTTGATCATGTATATGTTTTTGCTGGTCTTTGTTATAGAGCCAATAAGATTGGAGCAGTGGTTGATCCATACATCTCTGTTTTGGATAGATAACTCTTCATGTTGTTGTTTATTTAGAGTTTTCCAATTTTCCCAGAAGTGATTAGAGTCTATGGATCCTTCAATAACATTGAGCTGATTTCTGATGTGCTGTTCCTTCTTTTTACGTAGTGTATTTCTGTATTGTTTTAGCGATTCACCATAGTGAAGGCAAAGGCTCAGGTTTTCTGGGTCTCTAGTTTTTGGTTGGATACGTTTCTTGAATTTCTTTCTTAGGTTTTTTTGCATTGTTCATCAAACCATTTGTCCTTGTTGTTAATTTTCTTGATATTCAAGATTTGAAAGGGAAGTTGAGAGGTCAAATATAATGTTTAGGTTTTCCACAGCCAAGTTTACACCTTCACTATTACAGTGGAACGTTTTACCCAGGAAATTGTTTAGAAGGGATTTAATTTGTTTTTGCCTAATTGTTTTTGGCAGATGTCCACACTACTTTCCTTCCATCTACAGCATTTTTTAATATTATTCAGTTCCTTTGGCTTTGATGCCTCATGATTGAGTATTGCTCTGTTCAAGTAGACTGTGATTTTGCTGTGGTCTGATAGGAGTGTCAGTAGGCTGACTGTGAACGCTCTGAGCGAATCCGGGTTGAGGTCAGTGATAAAGTAGTCTACAGTACTACTGCCAAGAGCTGAGCTATAGGAGTACCTACCGTAGGTGTCCTCTGGAAGCCTACCATTGACTATGTACATACTATGTCCGACAGTGCTGCAGGCGTTATGATCTGTTTTTGTTGGTTATGTTGTCGTAGTTGATTCGAGCTGGGCATTCATCTCTCTCTCTCTCACACACACACACACACACACGCGCACGCACACCCACCCGTACACGCACACTCAGCAGAGCTTAGTTATTCCATTTAGCTCGAGTCTCATTAACTCGTCTGTAGTGTGGTGGAACGGCTGTTGGAGGTAAAAGCATCAGCCATCAGCCAACATCACCACTCAGCCCTCCATCCTCCATTGTTTCAGCTTTCTGAGTGTGTGTGTGTCTGTGTGTGTTTAATGATAGTGGTACTGTAGGAGGGGTCTTGCTCTCTGTCTGTCTGCCCCCCCCCTCCCCCCTTTCTCTCCCTCTCTCTCTCTCCAGTAAATCTGTGTGTTTCTGGAAGGTAACTTTGATTCAACAGCTTCATTCTGGGAAAGACAGCTAATGTGTTAACTAATCACACACACACACACTCATATGCAGCCTGTTTGCGCCCACACGCACTCAAATGCAGCCTGTTTGTGCACAAACACCTGTTTGCTCATGTACGCACACACACACATGCGCACACACACACACCCTCATCAGCACTTATCTAAAATTATTTGAGACACCTGCATCTCATCCCAGCCTCCACTCCTATTGGGCTTGAGGGTCCTTGGGGACCACATTATGACACACACACACACACACACACACACACACACACACACACACACACACACACACACACACACACACACACACACACACACACACACACACACACACACACACACACACACACACACACACACACAACCTTCCATCCTCCCGCTGGCCACTGGAGGCAGATGGGTAATGAAGGGAGGAACCAAGGGCAGACTGGGCCAATTAGCTGTGTGTGTGTGCGTGTGCGTGTGCGTGTGCGTGCGTGTGTGTGTGGCGTGCGTGCGTGCGTGCGCGCGTGCGTGAATGAGTATGTGTTTGTGTGTGTGTGCGCAAATATGTGTTTGTGTGTGCCTGTGATTGTCTGTGTTAAATAGCATAATAGCTGGTACTCAGAGTTTGCCAATTTAGCCGAATTAGTTAATTAACTTCTTCAGGCTGCAGGGTGAATATTGAAAAAACTGGAAAATATGTGCACATTTTCAAACGGCCTCTTAAGAAATTTTTGATTTTACAATATGCATATATTTACTACTGTTGGATAGATAACAGTCTATAGTTTCTAAAAACGTTTGAATTATTTCTCTAAGTGGAACAGAACTATTTTTACAGCCATTTTCCCAGCCGAATTGAGATTTCCAAAATGCGATGTGTCTCTAAGACCTTGTCTATACAAGGTCATGACACTTAGGACCGTAGAAACACGTCATACGCCTTCATCTGGGTGTAATGCGGAAGTGAGAGTTGAAAGGAGTCGAATATCTCTTCCATGGACTGAATACCACATCTTCTTGTGAGACCTGCGCAGTTAAAAAAAAATTCCGGGCGCCAGGCAGAATCTGGACTCGGCTCATGGAAGACGCTCGTTTAAGGTGAATATGACCTCTAGCTACGATATTATTTGATACATGTCACAAAATCATCCTAAAGTATGTTTTTTCAATATACTTTAATTATATTATTGCAATTTATTCTGGACTTTAGACGTGATGCTTTGGAAGAATTTTTTGAAGAAAGACAGATTAGCGCCGCACGGCCGTTGTGCTTGCTAACCAAAGAGGGAAATATTTCGTTCTGGAACCCAACTAAAGACTGTACTGGACATTGGACCCCGTTACAACATTCTGATGGAAGATCAACAAAGATAAGGACCCAATTTGGGATGCTTTTTCATTTATCTGTCGAACTGTGCTATGCTAGCGCTTGACTAGAATCAATGCTGCCGTATGCTAGCTAATGTTGTAAGCTAATATAACGATATATATTGTGTTTTCGCTGTAAAACACTTCAAAAATCGGAAATATTGGCTCTATTCACACGATATTTGTCTTTCATTAGCTATCCACCATATGTTTTTCTGAAACGTTTTATGAGGTGTAATTAGTAGTTGACGTTGGTGTCTGTATTTTCTCTGGCTACTCCCGGTCGATTTCAGACTGTAGCTAGGATGTAGCTATGATGGGAGCTGCAATGTAAAACTGATTTATAGCTAAAATATGCACATTTTTTGAACAAAACATAGATTTATTGTGTAACATGTTATAGGACTGTCATCTGAGGTAGTTTTTTCTAGGTTATTTAGGTTGGTTCTAGGTTAGTTCGGTTGGCTTGTGCATGCTACTTGAATCATAATTCATACATCATAATCATAATCATACGTGTCTGTCCACTTTTGTATTTGGTGGTGAGCTAACATAAATATATGTGGTGTTTTCTCTGTAAAACATTTAAAAAATCGGACATGTTGGCTGGATTGACAAGATGTTTATCTTTCAAATGCTGTATTGGACTTGTTAATGTGTGAAAGTTAAATATTTTTAAAAAATAGATTTTGAATTTCGCGCCCTGCAGCTGTTGTCATATTCGTTCCGACGTCGGGCTTGCAGCCCAAACAGGTTTTAAATTAGACTCTTCCTACGTATTCTCTGTTATTATTTGGGGGGGGTGTTTACTCCTTTTCCTCCTCTTCCTCCTCTTCCTCATCTTCCTCCTCTCCCTCTTCATCCTCCTCTTCCTCCTCTTCCTCCTCTTCCTCCTCTGAAACTAATATCTCCACCAAGAAAAATGATGGTGAAAAACACATTGTTGTGGAAGTAGTTTGAAAAGTTTTACTTAATTAAAGCAGTTAAATATAGGCAAAATTAAAATTGAGTTTAAATATCTGGTTTTGATAGAATATATCAAATGTATTACTTTTGGATTGCCATGAACAAATCACATTATTTAATCACAAATTGAGTACAGAAAATAAGGAGGCCTTAGTGTAAAATACATTTAAAAAACATTATTTTATCACAACGTACAGTATTTGGATGACAGGAGGATGTTCATGAAGTCCTCTCTGGGCTGGAAGGGGGGGGGGGGGGATCACCTTCCCTTGGACCACCTCTGACCCCAGTCAATACATCATCATACATAAAATAAGTAGGCTACTCTGTTTTTTCCAGGAAGAACCTGAGGATAAAAAAAAAAACGCTTTTTGGTAACTAATCTGTCCTTCCTTTGAACGACACTGCTGATGACTGGTCATTGATCAACAGTCAAGACGTGCACTTTTGTTTTGGTTCTGAAGCACAGATTAAATGTTTTCTAAAATGATGTTGTTGGCCTGGCCTATGTTCGAATAAGCAAAGGTTCTTGACATTTTCCGGATTGACTGACCTTCATTTCCCTTTGCTTATTTGCCATAATATGCACTTGGTCTTTTATTAAATAGGGCTATCTTCTGTATACACCCCCCCCCCCCCCCTCTCCCTCCACCTTGTCACAACACAACTGATTTGCTCAACCACATTTAGAAGGAATGAAATTCCACAAATTAACTGTTAAGAAGGCACAACTGTTAATTGAAATGCATTCCAGGTGACTACCCCATGAAGCTGGTTGAGAGAATGCCAAGCGTGTGCAAAGCTGTAATCAAGGCAAAGGGTGGCTACTTTGAAGAATCTAAAATCTAATCTAATCTTAACACTTTTTTTTGGTTACTACATGATTCCATGTATTATTTCGCAGTTTTGACGTCTTCACTATTATTCTACAATGTAGAAAATAGTGAAAATAAAGAAAAACCCTTGAATGAGTAGGTGTGTCCAGTCTTTTGACTGGTACTGTATATACAGGGCGACCATGTCAATCGGGAGCGCACTAAACACTGTGGTTCGAACAAAAAGAGTGGTCTCGTTCTGATTCAATTTGTGCCATGATGAGGTTCGCTGCAAGTGAGAATGCAGTCCGGACCAAAGTCAAGAAAAGAAACAGAGTCACACATTATTATTGGTATGTGACGAAATGCACGAGGTATGTGAGGAAATGCACGAGGTATGTGACGAAATGCATGAGGTATGTGACGAAATGCATGAGGTATGTGACGAAATGCACGAGGTATGTGACGAAATGCATGAGGTATGTGATGAAATGCACAAGGTAAGTGATGAAATGCACGAGGTATGTAATGAAATGCACGAGGTATGTAATGAAATGCACGAGGTATGTGATGAAATGCACGAGGTATGTGATGAAATCCACGAGGTATGTGATGAAATGCACGAGATATGTGATGAAATGCACGAGGTAAGTGATGAAATGCACGAGGTATGTGATGAAATTCACGAGGTATGTGATGAAATGCACGAGATACGTGATGAAATGCACGAGGTAAGTGATGAAATGCACGAGGTATGTGATGAAATGCACGAGGTATGTGATGAAATGCACGAGGTATGTGATGAAATGCACGAGGTATGTGATGAAATGCACGAGGTATGTGATGAAATGCACGCAGCATCATAACATGAGATCTCTGAAACAGTCTGTGAGTAGCAGTGAATTTATGAGCGTATTCAATGCAGATTAAGGGGAGACGGGGTTAAGGTCCTACCGGGGTTATAGGCTACTGAATATAGACTATTCATGGTTAGGGGAGAAGAGGATATAGATTACTGAATATAGACTATTCATGGTTAGGAGAGAAGAGGATATACACTACTGAATATAGACTATTCATGGTTAGGGGAGAAGGGGTTATAGACTACTGAATATAGACTATTCATGGTTAGGAGAGAAGAGGATATAGACTACTGAATATAGACTATTCATGGTTAGGAGAGAAGAGGATATAGACTACTGAATATAGACTATTCATGGTTAGGGGAGAAGGGGTTATAGTCCTATCGGGGATATAGGCTACTGAATATAGACTATTCATGGTTAGGGGAGAAGAGGATATAGATTACTGAATATAGACTATTCATGGTTAGGAGAGAAGAGGATATACACTACTGAATATAGACTATTCATGGTTAGGGGAGAAGGGGTTATAGACTACTGAATATAGACTATTCATGGTTAGGAGAGAAGAGGATATAGACTACTGAATATAGACTATTCATGGTTAGGAGAGAAGAGGATATAGACTACTGAATATAGACTATTCATGGTTAGGGGAGAAGGGGTTATAGTCCTATCGGGGATATAGGCTACTGAATATAGACTATTCATGGTTAGGGGAGAAGAGGATATAGATTACTGAATATAGACTATTCATGGTTAGGAGAGAAGAGGATATACACTACTGAATATAGACTATTCATGGTTAGGGGAGAAGGGGTTATAGACTACTGAATATAGACTATTCATGGTTAGGAGAGAAGAGGATATAGACTACTGAATATAGACTATTCATGGTTAGGAGAGAAGAGGATATAGACTACTGAATATAGACTATTCATGGTTAGGGGAGAAGGGGTTATAGTCCTATCGGGGTTATAGGCTACTGAATATAGACTATTCATGGTTAGGGGAGAAGAGGATATAGACTACTGAATATAGACTATTCATGGTTAGGGGAGAAGGGGTTATAGACTATTGAATATAGATTATTCACGTTGCAGTTAGAGCAGCTATTGTACTGTTTCCACCCTCATGTAGTTGGAAACCAAAGCGAAAGTCTTATGAAGATTGGGACAAGTGGTCGTTCATGATAATCACAAATATGCATTTTTGTCAATTAACGAATGACTTGCACGGACACGTGTTTATGTTTGGGAATTTTAGTTAGTTTGACATTTGGGCAACATGAAACCAACTGGACCAAATGAAAAAAATATAACAATATACAATATACTTTTTTTCCTGATCAATATACACACAATACCCCCATAATGACAAAGCAAAAAACAGGTTTTTAGAAAACATAAACACCTTATTTACATAAGTATTCAGACCCTTTGAGACTTGAAAAATACAATATAACAAATAATCAAACTCTGATTCGCTCAGTTCTCTCTGTGGGTCTAACCCCAATAAGTTCTGGAAAATGGTTAAAGACCTGGAGAATTAACCCTCCTCCTCACAGCTGCCCATCTCCCTTAATGTTGTTGATGTGGTTGTTATGATGTTGTTGTTACTGACAAGAATCACCACTTCATTAAGTCAAGATTCCTGTTTGACTCAGCCATGCCTCCTTGCCCATCCAACATTTCCTCATCTCCCACCCCTTCTAATGCGACTATCCCCGATGCTTCTCCCTCTTTTTCCCCTGCCCCGCTACAAAGTTTCTCCCTGCAGTCAGTCACTGAGTTTGAGGTGCTAAAGGAGCTCCTTAAACTTGACCCCAAAAAAACATCTGGGTCAGATGGTTTAGACCCTTTCTGAGTTTATTTAATTAACATAGTACCTCTTATTTTTGGCACTAAACAATCTCAATATATACCTGCATAATTGTTTTAAACTGGTACCGGGGCCTGTGGTCATCCTAGAGCAAAAACAACCAACATGTTCATGAGAGTCTCACCTTTCCAGAGGGGAAGAAAGGGGTGTGTAGCCCAAACTCTTCAGACGCTACAGACAGAAGTTGGCAGACCAAGATGCTTGTGAGGTCATAATAGTTTTTCAAGTTTTTTCTTTAGAAGACCAATTTTTGCAGGATGTGTCTTGATCTGACAAACACCGCTCTAGCTCTGTCACCTTCCACAGCAGATGCGGAAGTGCGACATCGGTGGATGCAGTGGATTGAGACACAACCAATGATTAAACTGACGGATTTGTATGGCGATTTTTGTTATTATGCTAATTCGATTTCCACGGGGGCACAGACATCAACTCTAGGGGGTTAAACCTATTCAACTTAATTCACTTTCATGAGATTTCTTCAACATTCTAAAGCTTCCATTGTGACACCATGACTTCCAACATTCTAAAGCTTTGATTGTGACACCATGACTTCCAACATTCTAAAGCTTCCATTGTGACACCATGACTTCCAACATTCTAAAGCTTCCATTGTGACACCATGACTTCCAACATTCTATTTACTGTGAATGCAACAATGCAGCTTTTGACACAAATCTACTAATTTGACCACCTTGCCATCAAGTTAGACAACACGTTTAAGGGCATGAAATCTTCTTCTACTTCTCTGCTATTCTACCAATCTAACGATACAGCTGTTTTAGTAACCGTATCAACAACATTATTGCTAACTTTTTTATAAACATTGGAAATTATGTCAACTTTCCAACTAGATAGAGCATATGCAATCTTCCTCTACGGCTATTCAAATCTGGAACCAGAACATAATTATCTGCTTCCAATCAAAAGCTACAGCTGGTTGTCTGAGATTAGAGTGATGAAAAGTAGCTAGCTAACGCCAGCTAACAGCTCTCTAAGAGAGTTTTCATAGTTTTTAGTTTTGTTAAATTTCAACTTTATTTAACTTGGCAAGTCAGTTTTAAGAACAAATTCTTATTTACAATGACGGCCTACCAAAAGGCAAAAGGCCTACTGTGGGGACCTGGGCTGGGATTATAAAATAAATAAAAATGCAATATTAATATAGGACGAAACACACAACACAACACTACATAAAGAGAGAGCTAAGATGACAACATAACAACACATGACAACACAGTATGGTAGCAACACAACATGACAACAACATGGTAGCAACACAACATGGTACAAACATTATTGGTCGGTAGAGAAAACAATACATCACGCAAAGCAGCCACAACTGTCAGTTAGAGTGTCCATGATTGAGTCTTTGAATGAAGAGATGGAGATAAAACTTTAAAGTTTGAGTGTTCCTTGCAGCACGTTCCAGTCGCGAGCTGCAGCGAACTGAAAAGGCAATCGACCCATGGATGTGTGTGCTTTGGGGACCTTAACACTGTGACTGTCAGAACGGGTGTTGTATGTGGAGGATGAGGGCTGCAGTAGATATCTCAGATAGGTGGGAGTAAGGCCTAAGAGGGTTGTATAAATAAGCATCAACCAGTGGGTCTGGTGACCGGTATATAGAGATGACCAGGTTACAGAGGAGTATAGAGTACAGTGATGTGTACTATAAGGAGCATTGGTAGCAAATCTGATGGCCGAATGGTAAAGAACATCTAGCCGCTCGAGAGCACCCTTACCTGCCGATCTATAAATGATGTCTTTATAATCTAGCATGGGTAGGATGGTCATCTGAATTAGGGTTAGTTTGTCAGCTGGGGTTGAAGGAGGAGTAATTACGATAGTGGAAACCAAGTGTAGATTTAACTTTAGCCTGCAGCTTTGAAATGTGTTGAGAGAAGGACAGTGTACCGTCTGGCCATACTCCCAAGTACCTTGACTACCATTACCTTTGTTTTGGAGTTTAGCCTGTTGGGGATGGGGGCGCTGTTTAGACTATTTATGCTAATGTGGCTAATTTTTTAAACGGCTTCCCACAAAATCCTTGATCGTACAATATGCATATTATTATTATTATTGGATAGAAAACAGTCTATAGTTTCTATAGGAGTTGAAATTTTGTCTCTAAGTGGAACAGAGCCCATTCTACAGCAATTTCCCTGACATGGAGTCAGATTTGAGAAATGTTGGCCACTTTTCTGAAGTCAGTTAAAAGGGCACTGTCGTTGCTATGACTATACGGACACTTCTTACGTCTTCCCCTGGATGCCTTTACGTGATGACGATTCCAACGGGGTCGATTGCTCGTTCACAGGCCCTACAAATGAAAAAAACCTTTAGCTAGCAAGTCTTTTCTTGCTGCGTAACGCGCGTGGAAGACACCGACCCTCTCCTGTTCCAAGCGTTAGTTTAGCCTGTTATATTTCTCCGGTCATCTTTTCACTCGTTATAGGAGTTACAAACATCATAAAGTAGTTAATTTAAAGCGTTTTATAGCAATTTATATCCGTTTAGTGCGATTTTGGGACATTTATTTTTGCAACGATGTGAAAAGTTGGGCACGCTTTTCAGTTCATCCCGAACGCAGTTGACATTTCCACATGGCAAGAGGACAGCTTTCCACCAAAAGACGATTTCTCCCAAGAAAGGATCCTTTGCCCAAGATACTGATGGAAGAACAGCTCAAGGTAGGACATTTTTATTATGATAAATCGTGTTTCTGTCGAAACATTTTAGTGGCTTAGGACGCCATGTTTTTTGACGTAGCTTCGCTTGGCGCAAACTGTATTGAAAAGTAAGGATAAATTAAAAAATGTAATAACGCAATTGTATTAAGAATTAAATTGTCTATCAATCCCTGTCCACCCTGTATTTTTTAGTCACGTTTATGAGTATTTATGTATAAGAGTAGATCACTGTCTAAGTGGCGCAAGGACAAATTCTGACCAGCTGAGTTACATTTCACATTGTCTAACCATGATTTTGGTGGCTAAATATAAACATTTTCGATCAAACTGTATATGCATGTTGTAATGTGATGTTACAGGAGTGTCATCGGAAGAATTCTGAGAAGGTTAGTGAAAAAATTAATATCTTTTGGCGATGTTGACTTTTATCGCTCACTTTGGCTAGAATCAATGCTGGGCTGCTAATTGCTATGTGCTAAGCTAATATAACGATTTATTGTGTTTTCGCTGTAAGACACTTAGAAAATCTGAAATATTGTCTGTATTCACAGGATCTGTGTCTTTCGATTCGTGTATGCTGTGTATTTTTACGAAATGTTTGATGATTAGTAGTTAGGTAAACACGTTGCTCATTGTAATTATTCTAGTCCATTTGTGATGGTGGGTGCAATTGTAAACTATGAAGTCTACCTGAAATATGCACTTTTTTCTAACAAAACCTATCCCATACCATAAATATGTTATCAGACTGTCATCTAATGAGTTTTTTTGTTGGTTAGGGGCTATAAATATCTTAGTTTAGCCGAATTGGTGATGGCTACTGGTGTTGGTGGACAAATAAAAGATGGTGGATTATGCTAATGTGTTTTTAGGTAATAGATGTACATCTTTACATATTGTGTCTTCCCTGTAAAACATTTTAAAAATCGGAAATGTTGACTGGATTCACAAGATCTGTGTCTTTCATTAGCTGTATTGGACTTTAATGTGTGAAAGTTAAATATTTTAAAAATATATTTTTTTTGAATTTCGCGGCACTGGTTTTTCAGTGGGGGGGGGGGGGGTGTGCCGCTAGCGCCACGCTGATCCTAGACAGGTTAAAGGGTAGAGAAAACTTGTTGAACACTAAGAAAGCTTTGTTGTAGAACATTTAACACAACATCTGGGGAGGGGCCAGCTGAGTATGAAGAATGTATCACTTTCATATATATATATATATATATATAGATGAGAGAGCTTCCTTCTGCCTGAGCTATGTTGTTGATGTAAAATGAGAGGTGCGTGGGGCCTAGGATCGAGCCTTGGGGTACTCCCTTGGTGACAGGCAGTGGCTGAGACAGCAGATGTTCTGACTTTATACACTGCACTATTTAAGAGAGGTAGTTAGCAAACCAGGCCAAAGACCCCTCAGAGACACAATATTCATTAGCCGGCCCACAAGAATGGAATGGTCTACCGTATCAAAAGCTTTGGCCAAGTGAATAAAAAATAGCAGCACAACATTAACCAAGGGCAATGGTGACATTATTGAGGACCTTTAAGGTTGCGATGACACATCCGTAACCTGAGCGGAAACCAGATTGCATACCAGAGAGAATACTATAGACATCACGAAAGCCAGTCAGTTGATTTTTAACAAGTTTTTCCAACACTTTTGATAAACAGGGCCAAATAAAAATAGGCCTATAACACCTAGGATCAGCTTCATCTCCCCCTTTAAAAAAAAGGAAGAACCGTGGCTGCCTTCCAAGCAATGGGAACCTCTCCAGAAAGGAGAGACAGGCGTTTGCGATGATAGGGGCAGCAACCTTAAAGAGGCAAAAAAAAGAAACGTCCTCTCACTGTCAACTGCGTATATTTTCATCAAACTTAACATGTGTAAATATTTGTATGAACATAACAAGATTTAACAACTGAGACATAAACTGAACATGTTCCACAGACATGTGACTAACATAAATGGAATAATGTGTCCCTGAACAAAGGGGGAGGAGGGGTCAAAATCAAAAGTAACAGTCAGTATCTGGTGTGGCCACCAGCTGCATTAAGTACCCCAATGCATCTCCTCCTCATGGACTGCACCAGATTTGCCAGTTCTTTCTGTGAGATGTTACCCCACTCTTCCACCAAGGCAACTGCAAGTTCCTGATTATTTCTGGAGAGAATGGCCCTAGCCCTCACCCTCCGATCCAACAGGTCCCGAACGTGCTCAATGGGATTGAGATCCGGGCTCTTCGCTGGCCATGGCAGAACACTGACATTCCTGTCTTGCATGAAATCATGCACAGAATGAGCAGTATGGCTGGTGGCATTGTCATGCTAATGGGTCATGTCAGGATGAGCCTGCAGGAAGGGTACCACATGAGGGAGGAGGACGTCTTCCCTGTAATGCACAGAGTTGAGATTGCCTGCAATGACAACAAGCTCAGTCCGATGATGCTGTGACACACCGTCCCAGACCATGACGGACCTTCCACCTCCAAATCAATCACGCTCCAGAGTACAGGCCTCAGTGTAACGCTCATTCCTTCGACGATAAACGCGAATCCGACCATCACCCCTGGTGAGCAAAACCGCGACTCGTCAGTGAAGAGCACTTTTTGCCAGTCCTGTCTGATCCAGCGACGGTGGGTTTGTGCCCATAGGCGACATTGTTGCCAGTGATGTCTGGTGAGGACCTGCCTTACAACAGGCCTACAAGCCCTCAGTCCAGCCTCTCTCAGCCAATTGCGGACAGTCTGAGCACTGATGGAGGGATTGTGCGTTCCAGATGTAACTCGGGCAGTTGGTGTTGCCATCCAGTACCTGTCCCGCAGGTGTGATGTTCGGCTGTCCCGATCCTGTACAGGTGTTGTTACACGTGGACTGCCACTGCGAGGGCGATCAGCTGTCTCCCTGTAGCTCTGACTCACAGTACGGACATTGTAATTTATTGCCCTGGCCACATCTGCAGTCCTCATGCCTCCTTGCAGCATGCCTAAGGCACGTTCACACAGATGAGCAGCGACCCTGGACATCTTTCTTTTGGTGTTTTTCAGAGTCCGTAGAAATGCCTCTTTAGTGTCCTAAGTTTCCATAAATGTGACCTTAATTGCCCACCATCTGTAAGCTGTTAGTGTCTTAACGACCGTTCCACAGGTGCATGTTCATTAATTGTTTAGGGTTCATTGAACAAGCATGGGAAACAGTGTTTAACCTGTCTAGGATCAGCGTGGCGCTAGCGGCACCCCCCCCCCCCCCCCCCCCCACTGAAAAACCAGTGCCGCGAAATTCAAAAAAAATATTTTTTTAAAATATTTAACTTTCACACATTAAAGTCCAATACAGCTAATGAAAGACACAGATCTTATGAATCCAGTCAACATTTCCGATTTTTAAAATGTTTTACAGGGAAGACACAATATGTAAAGATGTACATCTATTACCTAAAAACACATTAGCATAATCCACCATCTTTTATTTGTCCACCAACACCAGTAGCCATCACCAATTCGGCTAAACTAAGATATTTATAGCCCCTAACCAACAAAAAAACTCATTAGATGACAGTCTGATAACATATTTATGGTATGGGATAGGTTTTGTTAGAAAAAAGTGCATATTTCAGGTATATGGCATAGTTTACAATTGCACCCACCATCACAAATGGACTAGAATAATTACAATGAGCAACGTGTTTACCTAACTACTAATCATCAAACATTTCGTAAAAATACACAGCATACACGAATCGAAAGACACAGATCCTGTGAATACAGACAATATTTCAGATTTTCTAAGTGTCTTACAGCGAAAACACAATAAATCGTTATATTAGCTTAGCACATAGCAATTAGCAGCCCAGCATTGATTCTAGCCAAAGTGAGCGATAAAAGTCAACATCGCCAAAAGATATTAATTTTTTCACTAACCTTCTCAGAATTCTTCCGATGACACTCCTGTAACATCACATTACAACATGCATATACAGTTTGATCGAAAATGTTTATATTTAGCCACCAAAATCATGGTTAGACAATGTGAAATGTAGACAAGCTGGTAAAGAAAACGTCCTTGCGCCACTTAGACAGTGATCTACTCTTATACATAAATACTCATAAACGTGACTAAAAAATATAGGGTGGACAGGGATTGATAGACAATTTAATTCTTAATACAATTGCGTTATTACATTTTTTAATTTATCCTTACTTTTCAATACAGTTTGCGCCAAGCGAAGCTACGTCAAAAAACATGGCGTCCTAAGCCACTAAAATGTTTCGACAGAAACACGATTTATCATAATAAAAATGTCCTACCTTGAGCTGTTCTTCCATCAGTATCTTGGGCAAAGGATCCTTTCTTGGGAGAAATCGTCTTTTGGTGGAAAGCTGTCCTCTTGCCATGTGGAAATGTCAACTGAGTTCGGGATGAACTGAAAAGCATGCCCAACTTTTCACATCGTTGCAAAAATAAATGTCCCAAAATCGCACTAAACGGATATAAATTGCTATAAAACGCTTTAAATTAACTACCTTATGATGTTTTTAACTCCTATAACGAGTGAAAAGATGACCGGAGAAATATAACAGGCTAAACTAACGCTTGGAACAGGAGAGGGTCGGTGTCTTCCACGCGCGTTACGCAGCAAGAAAAGACTTGCTAGCTAAAGGTTTTTTTCATTTGTAGGGCCTGTGAACGAGCAATCGAGCCCGTTGGAATCGTCATCACGTAAAGGCATCCAGGGGAAGACGTAAGAAGTGTCCGTATAGTCATAGCAACGACAGTGCCCTTTTAAATGACTTCAGAAAAGTGGCCAACATTTCTCAAATCTGACTCCATGTCAGGGAAATTGCTGTAGAATGGGCTCTGTTCCACTTAGAGACAAAATTTCAACTCCTATAGAAACTATAGACTGTTTTCTATCCAATAATAATAATAATATGCATATTGTACGATCAAGGATTTTGTGGGAAGCCGTTTAAAAAATTAGCCACATTAGCATAAATAGTCTAAACAGCGCCCCCATCCCCAACAGGTTAAACCCTTTACAATGAAGATCTGTGAAGTTATTTGGATTTGTACCAATTATCTTTGAAAGACAGGGTCCTGAAAAAGCGACGTTTATTTATTTTCTGAATTTACATGTAAAAAGATGTAAAAAGAAAATGATATTGTTTCCTGATTTTTCTTTTATCTCTCAGACAGACACTTCAGAACAAACTTCCTTTTGATTTTGTTTTGGGACTATCTGTTGTTCCATGTAGTGAATATGTGTTTGTATGGGCAAATGGTAAAAAAAATAATTTGGGTATACTTCAAGGGGTCTTGAAGTCCTCCAGCTTAGACAGGGCTTAGACTGTAATGGGTTAGTCGAATCGTCTAAAAAGTCTAACTAGTATCAACAAGTTGTATAGAAGTACACTATTAATGACTGCATGTTATCAAGTCTGAAGGGGAGGAGGATGAGGAGGGGAGAAGAAGGGGGGATGATGAGAGGGAGGGTGAGATGGGAAAGAAGAAAGCGATGGTATGGAATCACACATCCAACAATTTTTTGGTGATTTTTTGGTGATTTTTCTGATGCATTTTTAAACATAGACAATTCGATTGTGGGTTAGAGGCATTGTGACTTTTAGTCTCGCATTCGTGAAGGTCTCATTTACTCTAAATTCTACATATGTTGACTCAATCAGAAATTGTCTTTAAAAGCGGCAATGGCTATAAACTGTGATCATATGAATCCCGCCCATACATACTGTATGAGCATAAAAGGAAAACCAATCTGATATTTTCTAAAATAATCATAAATGAGGGAAACACACAGCCATGTCTGTCCCATTTAACAGTCAGTGGATGAAGCGATAGCAGAACTGATATCTATTGTCTCAGATACTATCTCTTATCTTATAGAGGAACCATACAATGTCCTTCAGCTGTCTGCGATGCTATCGCCGCTCCCGTCCTTCCTCTCCTCTCCTCTTCTCCCTCGCTCCGTATGGATTCTCTGAAGAACGACAGAGTCAAACATGAAGAAGGGAGAGGAGAGAAAGGGGAGAGAGAATGTCAGGGAGTTGGGCAAGGTGTGTTCTTTTTTTCCCTTCTGTTCAATGTCTTTTATGTTGTTCATTCTTTCATTCTCAGGCTTGTGACAATGTTTTTTAAAATGCAGTTACTGTTATGGCTGCACGCTGAATATTGAAAAAACTGGAAAATGTGTGCACATTTTCAAACGGCCTCCTAAGAAACTTTTTATTTTCCAATATGCATATATTTACTACTGTTGGATAGATAACAGTCTGTAGTTTCTAAAAAGGTTTGAATTGTTTCTCTAAGTCGAACAGAAATATTTTTACAGCCATTTTCCCAGCCGAATTGAGTTTCCCAAAATGCGATGTGTCTCTTTAAGACCTTCTCTATAAAAGGCCATTTGACTTAGGACCATAGGGACACGTCAGAGGCGTACCTCAGACTGTAATGCGGAAGTGAGAATTGAAAGGGGTCGAATATCTCGTCCCTGGACTGAATAACAGAACTTCTTGTGAGACATGCGCAGTTAAAATAAAAATCCGGGCGCGAAGGATAATTTGATCTCGGCTTCTGGAACAAGGTAGGTAACTTTGAATATGATGCCTGACTACGATATTATTTGCTACATGTCACAAAATCATCCTAAAGGTTGTTTTTTCAATATACTTTAATTATATTATTGCAATTTATTCTGGACTTTAGATGTGAAACGACGGAAGAATTTTTTGAAGAAACGCTTTCTGGCGCAGCAATGCTACCGTGCTAGCTAACCAAAGAGGGGAATCCTTCGTTCTGGAACCCAACTAAAGACTCTACTGGACATTGGACCCCGTTACAACATTCTGATGGAGTACCAAGAAAGATAAGACCCAATTTGGGATGCTTTTTCATATATATGTCGAACTGTTGAATGCTAACGCTGCTAACTATGCTAGGCTAGCGCTTGACTAGAATCAATGCTGCCTTATGCTAGCTTATGATGTTAGCTAATATAACGATATATTGTGTTTTCGCTGTAAAACACTTCAAAAATCGGAAATGTTGTCTGTATTCACAAGATATCTGTCTTTCATTAGTTATCCACCATATGTTTTTCTGAAATGTTTTATGAGGTGTAATTAGTAGCCGACGTTGGTGTATGTATTTTCTCTGGCTACTCCCGGCTGGATTCAGACTCTAGCTATGTGTTAGCATTTTTGGGTAGCATCAATGTAAAACAGATTTATAGCTAAAATATGCACTTTTTATGAACAAAACATAGATTTATTGTGTAACATGTTATATGACTGTCATCTGAGGTCGTTTTTTCTGGGCTCTTTAGGTTGGTTTTAGTTTATTTCGGTTGGTTGTGCATGCTACTTCAATCATAATTCATACTTCATAATCATAATTCATACGTGTCTGTCCACTTTTGTATTTGGTGGTGAGCTAACATAAATATATGTGGTGTTTTCTCTGTAAAACATTTAAAAAATCGGACATGTTGGCTGGATTGACAAGATGTTTATCTTTCAAATGCTGTATTGGACTTGTTAATGTGTAAAAGTTAAATATTTTTAAAAAATAGATTTTGAATTTCGCGCTCTGCAGCTGTTGTCATTTTTGGTCCGAGGTCGGGCTTGCACCCCAAACAGGTTAAAAGGACTCGACAAATAACATTACCTCTAAAAAGGGACCCTCAGGCCAACGCAGGTACGCATGGCATGTGAGGGAAACAGACACGAACACACTAAGAGGTTTTCAAAACTCTCCTCGGGCCTCCCCAGCCGTTCCATGTATTGGATCTCTTCCTAGCACGCGTGACTCAACTTGTCAACGGATCATCAAGCCCTTGAATCAGGTGTTCAGGGCGACAACAATGTTGTGAAATGTCTGGGGGTCCCGGAGGAGAGGTTGGAAAACCAACTAAGTAAGCTTTAACAAATAAAATCAATTGTATTAGTCACATGCTCCGAATACAACAGGTGTAGACCTTACAGTAAAATGCTTACTTGAGAGCACCTCAACAACAATGCAGTATAAAAAAAATACGGATAAGAATAAGAAATGAAGTAATTAAAGAGCAGCAGTAGAATAACAGTGGCGAGATTTTATACAGGCGCCATGTTCTGTTATAATCTCCACCCGGCACAGCCAGAAGAGGACTGGCCACCCCTCATAGCCTGGTTCCTCTCTAGGTTTCTTCCTAGGTTTTGGCCTTTCTAGGGAGTTTTTCCTATCCACTGTGCTTCTACACCTGCATTGCTTGCTGTTTGGGGTTTTAGGCTGGGTTTCTGTACAGCACTTTGAGATATCAGCTGATGTACAAAGGGCTATAAAAATACATTTGATTTGAGGGGGGTGCTGATAAAGAGTCAATGTGCGGGGGCACCGGTTAGTTGAGGTAGTATGTACATGTAGGTAGAGTTATTAAAGTGACTAGGCATAGATGACAACTGAGAGTTGCAGGGGTGTAAAGAGGGGAGGGGGGGGGGGGCATTGCGGGCGGCAGGTAGCCTAGTGGTTAGAGCGTTGGACTAGTAACTGAAATCTGTCAGTCAGCTGTAGGGCAGATTTTTTTGTATTTTTTTTAATAACGTTTCCAAGGTAAACTGACTATTTCTCAGGCCCAGATCGTAGAATATGCATATCATTTACAGATTAGGATAGAAAACACTCCAAAGTTTCCAAAACTGTCAAAATATTGTCTGTGAGTATAACAGAACTGATTTTGCAGGCGAAAACCTGAGAAAATCCAACCCGGAAGTGCATATTTTTTTTTATCCCTGTTTCATTGCCTGCCCCTCTTCCATTTAAAGGGGTATCAACCAGAGTCCTTTTCCAATGGCTTCCTCAGGCTGTGACCAGGCTTTAGACATAGTTTCAGGCTTTTATTTTGAAAAATTAGCGAGATTTTTCAAAACGAGTCAAGTGTCCTCTGAATAGTTCCTGCGCGCGAGAGGGGTAGCTCGACATTTTCTTTCTCTCTTTTATTGAATAGGTTACCGTCCGGTTGAAATATTATCGATTATGTATGTTATAAACAACCTGAGGATTGATTATAAAAAACATTTGACATGTTTCTACGAACATTACGGATACTTTTTGGAATTTTCTTCTGCCTTTCAGGACCGGAACGAGCTTGTGGTTTTCTGAACATAACGCGCAACCCAAATTGAGTTTTTTTGTTATAAAATGTATCTTTATTTAACAAAAATAACATTTATTGTGTAACTGGGAGTCTCGTGAGTACAAACATCCGAAGATTATCAAAGGTAAGCAATGAATTTTATTGCTTTTCTGACTTTCGTGACCAAGCTAATTTAAGGCTAGCTGTTCTAGCATTGATTGATACACTCACAAACGCTTGGATTGCTTTCTCTGTAAAGCATATTTTCAAAATCTGACACGATAGGTGGGTTAACAACAAGCTAAGCTGTGTTTGGGTATATTTCACTTGTGATTCCATGATCATAAATATTTTTTGTGTTATTTTTGAATTTGGTGCTCTGCAATTCAGCGGTTGTTTATGAAAATTATCCCGTAATCGGGATCTGTGCGGCAAGAAGTTAACCTTTCACGAGTATCTACCCCGGATCCGGGATCACCCCCCACCCCCCCCCCCCACACTGATTAGCATCGCTAGCATAGCGTCACAATTAAATAGTAGCATCTAAATATCATTAAATCACAAGTCCAAGACACCTAATGAAAGATACAGATCCTGTGAATAAAGCCACCATTTCAGATTTTTAAAATGTTTTACAGGGAAGACACAATATGTAAATCTATTAGCTAAACACATTAGCAAAAATCACCATTTTTCTTGTCCACCATTTTCTCTCAACATCAGTAGCTATCACCAATTCGGCTAAACTAAGATATTGATAGCCACTAACCAAGAAAAAACCTCATCAGATGACAGTCTGATAACATATTTATGGTATAGGATAGGTCTTGTTAGAAAAATGTGCATATTTCAGGTATAAATCATAGTTTGCCATTGCAGCCAGCATCACAAATCTCACCAAAGCTCCTAGAATTACTAGAGACAGCGACTTGTATTACCAATTTACTCATCATAAAACATTTCTTAAAAATACACAGCACATAGCAATGGACAGACACAGATCTTGTGAATTCAGACAACATTTCAGATTTTCTAAGTGTTTTACGGCGAAAACACAATAAATCGTTATATTAGCATACTACATACGCAAACGTTACCCGAGCACTGATTCTAGCCAAAGAGAGCGATATCATATCATCGCCAAAATATATTTATTTTTTCACCAACCTTCTCAGAATTCTTCAGATGACACTCCTGTAACATCATATTACAACATACATATACAGTTTGTTCGAAAATGTGCATATTTAGCCACCAAAATCATGGTTAGACAATGACAAAAGTTGCCCAGCTGGTCAGACAATGTCGTGCGCCATATTAGACAGTGATCTAGTCGTATACATAAATACTCATAAACGTGACAAAAAAATATAGGGTGGACAGCGATTGATAGACAATTTAATTCTTAATACAATCGCTGATTTACATTTTTTAAATTATCCTTACTTTTCAATACAGTTTGCGCCATGCGAAGCTACGTCTAAAAAGATGGCGTCATAAGCCATTAACATTTTTTGACAGAAACACGATTTATCATAATAAATTGTTCCTACTTTGAGCTGTTCTTCCATCAGAATCTTGTGCAAAGAATCCTTTCTTGGGTCTAATCTTCTTTTGGTCGAAAGATGTCCACTTGTCCGTCGAAATGCCCACTAACGTACGACCGGGACCCCGAAATGTGCCCAGCGCATCAAAGTGCACAACAAAGCGATGCCTCATAATCGCACTAAAAGGATATAAATTGCTATACAACGGTTCAAATTAACTACCTTATGATGCTGTTAACACATATAACGGGTAAAAACATGACAGGAGAAATATTACTGCCTACACTAATGTTTGGAAAAAGAGCAGCGCGGTGTCCAACGCGCATCCGGTGCAGCTGGAAAAGAGTTCCTACCTACAGGATTTTTTCATTTATAGTGGCTGTGATTGCGCAATCGATACCATTCAAATCGTCATCACGTAAAGGCATCCAGGGGAAGACGTAAGCAGTGTCCGTATCCTGATAGCGTTCACAGTCGCCTTTAAACTGACTCCAGATCAGGGGCCAAAATGTGTGAAATCTGACTCCATGTCAGGGAAATTGCTGTAGAATGAGTTCTGTTCCCCTCAGAGACAAAATTCCAACGCCTATAGAAACTATAGAGTGTTTTCTATCCAATAATAGTAATAATATGCATATTGTACGAGCAAGAATTTAGTAGGAAGCCGTTTAGTCTGTAATGCAATTATGCTAATGAGAAAACAGCACCCCCTGTAGTCGCAAGAAGTTAACCCACTGTTCCTAGGCCGTCATTGAAAATAAAATTTGTTCTTAAAACTTCTTAGGGCTACGCCCCTTTTTCTCAATTTCCGCCTGAATGACGTGCCCAAAGTAAACTGCCTGCTGCTCAGGCCCTGAAGCCAGGATATACATATAATTGGTACCATTGGAAAGAAAACACTTTGACGTTTGTAGAAATGTTAAAATAATGTAGGAGAATATAACACAATAGATATGTTAGGAGAAAATCCATAGAAAAACCAACCAGAAATGTATTTCTTTTTGAGAGTTTAAGGGCATACATAAGTATAAGAGCATACTCAAATCTAGCTCCCGGGATAAAATTCCTATGGCTTCCACAGGGTGTCAGCAGTCTATGTTCAAGGTTTCAGGCTTGTAACTTCCAAAACGAATAAGAAATATCAGTTTTAGTACAGGGACACAGTCTCGGAAAAGTGTGTTTGCGGCGACCATGAAGACAAGACCCACCTGCTATAATCGGTTTCCTATTGAACATACGTCTTTCCGTAAGAAATATTATAGTTTGATTATATTTTAGGGTATCTGAGGAGTAAATATACATGTATTTTGACTTGTTGAAACAAAGTTTAGGGGTAGATTTTTTAAATCATTTCCCTGCATGTTGAACGAGTGGTTTACTCAAATTGATGGCGCCAACTAAACTGACTTTTTTGGATATAAAGAAGGATTTTATTTAACAAAACGACAGTACATATTATAGCTGGGACCCTTTGGATGACAAATCAGAGGAAGATTTTCAAAAAGTAAGTGAATATTTCATCGCTATTTGTGAAGTTATGAAACCTGTGACAGTGGAAAACTATTTTGATGTGGGGTGCCGTCCTCAAACAATCACATGGCATGCTTTTGCTGTAATAGGGAGTACAGGAGGGGACTGAGCACGCACCCCTGAGGGGCCCCTGTGTTGAGGATCAGCGTGGCGGATGTGTTGTTACCTACCCTTACCACCTGGGGCGGCCCGTCAGGAAGTCCAGGATCCAGTTGCAAAGGGGGTGTTTAGTCCCAGGGTCCTTAGCTTATTGATAAGCTTTGAGGGTGCTATGGTGTTGAAAGCTGACCTGTAGTCAATGAATAGCATTCTCACGTAGGTGTTCCATTTGTCCAGGTGGGAAAGGGCAGTGTGGAGTGAAAAAGAGATTGCATCATCTGTGGATCGGTTATGCAAATTGGAGTGTGTCTAGGGTTTCTGTGATGATAGTGTTGATGTGAGCCATGACCAGCCTTTCAAAGCACTTCATGGCTACAGACTTGAGACCTATGGGTCTGTAGTCATTTAGGCAGTAATCTTAGTTTTCTTGGGCACAGGCAGGCACTATGGTGGTCTGCTTAAAACATGTTGGTATTACAGACTCGGACAGGGAGAGGTTGAAAATGTCAGTGAAGACACTTGCCAGTTGGTCAGCGCATTCTCACAGTACACGTCCTGGTAATCCGTCTGGCCCTGCGGACTTGTGAATGTTGACCTGTTTAAATGTCTTACTCACATCGGCTGCGGAGAGTGTGATCACACAGTCTTCTGGAACAGCTGGTGCTCTCATGCATGTTTCAGTGTTATTTGCCTCGAAGCGAGCATAGAAGTATTTTTGCTCATCTGGTAGGCTCGTGTCACTGGGCAGCTCTTGGCTGTGCAACCCTTTGTAGTCTGTAATGGTTTGCAGGCCCTGCCACATCCGACGAGCGTCAGAGCCGTTGTAGTGCGATTCGATCTTAGTCCTGTATTGATGCTTTGCCTGGTTGATTGTTCATCGGAGGGCATAGCGGGATTTCTTAGAAGCTTCCAGGTTAGAGTCCCACACCATGAAAGTGGAAAAGCAACAACTACAAGAGAATACAATTCTCACCATTTTAAAAGACAATGTTTGAAAAGTATTAGTATCTTTAGCAACAAAACCAATCAACTGAGACGGCAGTTTGTAATGTTTCAATATTTTACTAGGTGGATAGTCTGTCTGTGATTGTACTAGGTGGATAGTCTGTCTGTGATTGTACTAGGTGGATAGTCTGTCTGTGATTGTACTAGGTGGAGAGCCTGTCTGTGATTGTACTAGGTGGATAGTCTGTCTGTGATTGTACTAGGTGGATAGTCTGTCTGTGATTGTACTAGGTGGATAGTCTGTCTGTGATTGTACTAGGTGGAGAGCCTGTCTGTGATTGTACTAGGTGGATAGTCTGTCTGTGATTGTACTAGGTGGATAGTCTGTCTGTGATTGTACTAGGTGGATAGTCTGTCTGTGATTGTACTAGGTGGATAGTCTGTCTGTGATTGTACTAGGTGGATAGTCTGTCTGTGATTGTACTAGGTGGATAGTCTGTCTGTGATTGTACTAGGTGGATAGTCTGTCTGTGATTGTACTAGGTGGATAGCCTGTCTGTGATTGTACTAAGTTTAGGAATACATTTTGAATGGTTAAGGGTTAAGGGTTGGGATAGAGCTAAACAAAATATATTAAAACAAGTGTCTATCACTGGGATCGAACATGCAACCCTTGGAGTAGGTGCTTGCGGAGTACGCCCATCCGCCCTCCCCCCTGTCCACAACGTCCTGGTAATCCCGGGCTTACTTGATGGTAATTGTGCTCTCCGTTGCCCCTAGTGGAAGGTTTAGAAAGCATCTCCCATCATCCATCGGATTTAGAATTGAATCTCGAGCGACCTGTCTGGAGACACACACACACACACACACACACACACACACACACACACACACACACACACACACACACACACACACACACACACACACACACACACACACACACACACACACACACACACACACACACACACACAGCTTTGTTTTCTGGAATTATCAGGACTTTTTGGAGTGTAAAATGTTGTCACCATTAAAAATCCTATTTTCTAACCCTAAGCCTAACCCTTAAGCTTACAATAGCAATTGAACAAATTCAGGACCTGAAAAAAGTCCTGACTGTTCAAAAAAATTATTGATATCCTTTTCAGGACATTAGGTGAAATTTGAGGACATTGGAGTCCTGATAATGTAGGACAACAAGTGCACACACACACACACACGCACGCACGCACGCACGCACGCACGCACACACACACACACACACACACAAACACACACACACACACACACACACACACACACACACTCACACTCACACTCACACTCATACTCATACTCATACTCATACTCATACTCACACTCTCACACACTCACACACTCACACTCTCTCTCTCTCTCTCTCTCTCCAGCTACTCCAGGAGGTAATCAGGCTCTTTTGGGAGAGACAAGTGCTTCAGACGAACACCAGACCCTGAGTACCTACTAGTACTCTGTGTGTGTGTGTGTGTGTGTGAGGTCACGTCTTACCCCTGACCCCTTCTCAACTTTAATCACCCTCCATTACCCAGGATGCCGCTGAAGCACCTCCTCAGGGATGAAGACGAAGAGGTGAACGAGGGGAAGATGAGATGAACTACAGGAAGAGGGGAAGATGAGATGAACTACAGGACGAGGGGAAGAGGAGATGAACTACAGGAAGAGGGGAAGATGAGATGAACTACAGGAAGAGGAGATGAACTACAGGAAGAGGAGATGAACTACAGGAAGAGGGGAAGATGAGATGAACTACAGGAAGGAGTGGAAAATGAGATGAACTACAGGAAGATGAGATGAACTGCAGGAAGAGGGGAAGATGAGATGAACTACAGGAAGAGGGGAAGATGAGATGAACTACAGGAAGAGGGGAAGAGGAGGGGAAGATGATATGAACTACAGGCAGAGGGGAAGATGATATGAACTACAGGCAGAGGGGAAGATGATATGAACTACAGGAAGAGGAGGGAAGATGATATGAACTACAGGAAGAGGGGAAGAGGAGAGGAACCACAGGAAGAGGGGAAGAGGAGAGGAAGACGAGATGAACTACAGTAAGAGAGGAAGATGAGATGAACCACAGGAAGAGGGGAAGATGAGATGAACTACAGGAAGAGGGGAAGAGGCAAGGAAGAGGAGATGCACTACACGAAGAGGGGAAGAGGAGAGGAACTACAGGAAGAGGGGAAGAGGAGAGGAAGATGAGATGAACCCCAGGCAGAGGGGGAGAGGAGATGAACTACAGGGAGAGGGGAAGAGGAAATGAAGGAGGGATGGAGGAGAAGAGGAGAGGAGGAGTGCCCCTGATAAGGAAGAGTGGAGGGTAGGAATGAGATGAGTGAGGGGAAGAGGGGAATAGGGGATGAGAGAGAGAGAGAGAGAGAGAGAGAGAGAGAGAGAGAGAGAGAGAGAGAGAGAGAGAGAGAGAGAGAGAGAGAGAGAGAGAGAGAGAGAGAGAGAGAGAGAGAGAGAGAGAGAGAGAGAGAGAGAGAGAGAGAGAGTGTTTGAAAAAAAGCATAAAGCTAATATTGTGATCCTGGGACTAAACACCTCCCTCTGCAACTGGGTCCTGGACTTCCTGACGGGCCGCCGCCAGGTGGTGAGGGTAGGTAACAACACGTCTGCCACGCTGATCCTCAACACTGGAGCTCCCCATGGGTGCGTGCTCAGTCCCCTCCTGTACTCCCTGTTCACCCACGACTGGCCGGGTGGTGCCAGAATAACACCATATCTCTCAACGTAACCAAGACTAAGGAGATGATTGTGGACTACAGGAAAAGGAGGACTGAGCACGCCCCCATTCTCATCGACGGGGCTGTAGTGGAGCAGGTTGAGAGCTTCAAGTTCCTTGGTGTACAATCAACAACAAACTAGAATGGTCCAAACACACCGAGAGTCGTGAAGAGGGCACGACACAGCCTATTCCCCCTCAGGAAACTAAAAGATTTGGCATGGGTCCCCAGATCCTCAAAAGGTTCTACAGCTGCAACATCGAGAGCATCCTGACTGGTTGCATCACTGCCTGGTACGGCAATTGCTCGGCCTCCGACCACAAGGCCTCGCTACTTTTATAGCCTCGCTACTGTATATAGTCCCACTACTGTATTTAGCCTCACTACTCTATATAGCCTCGCTACTTTAATAGCCTCGCTACTGTATATAGTCCCACTACTGTATATAGCCTCACTACTGTATATAGCCTCGCTACTTTTATAGCCTCGCTACTGTATATAGTCCCACTACTGTATATAGCCTCGCTACTTTTATAGCCTCGCTACTGTATATTGCCTGTCTTTTTACTGTTGTTTTATTTTCTTTACCTACCTATTGTTCACCTACTACCTTTTTTGCACTATTGGTTAGAGCTTGTAAGTAAGCATTTCATTGGGGTTAGAGTGAACCCCATTTCACTGAGGTTAGAGTGAAAACCTACAGAAGGGTATCTCTCCACGAACAGGGTTGGAGTGTAAACCTCAGTAGGTATCTCTCCATGAACAGGGTTGGAGTGAAAACTACAGTAGGTATCTCTCCACGAACAGGGTTGGAGAGCCCTGGACTAGATCAATATAAACCTACAGTAGGTATCTCTCCAGGAACAGGGTTGGAGTGTAAACCTAGAGTAGGTATCTCTCCAAGAACAGGGTTGGCGTGTAAACCTACAGTAGGTATCTCTCCAGGAACAGGGTTGGAGAGCCCTGGACTAGATAGATGTAAACCTACAGTAGGTATCTCTCCAGGAACAGGGTTGGAGAGCCCTGGACTAGATAGATGTAAACCTACAGTAGGTATCTCTCCAGTAACAGGGTTGGAGAGCCCTGGACTAGATAGATGTAAACCTACAGTAGGTATCTCTCCAGGAACAGGGTTGGAGAGCCCTGGACTAGATAGATGTAAACCTACAGTAGGTATCTCTCCAGGAACAGGGTTGGAGAGCCCTGGACTAGATAGATGTAAACCTACAGTAGGTATCTCTCCAGGAACAGGGTTGGAGAGCCCTGGACTAGATAGATGTAAACCTACAGTAGGTATCTCTCCAGTAACAGGGTTGGAGAGCCCTGGACTAGATAGATGTAAACCTACAGTAGGTATCTCTCCAGGAACAGGGTTGGAGAGTCCTGCTCTTTGATTGGGGCTCTCAAGTGGCGCAGTGGGCTAAGGAACTGCATGTCAGTGTTAGAGGCATCACTACAGACCCTGGTTCGATTCCAGGCTGTATCACAACCGGCTGTGATTGAGGGTCCCATAGAGCGGCGCACATTTGGCCCAGTGTTGTCCGGATTAGGATTTGGCCGGGGTAGACTGTCAATGTAAATAAGAATTAGTTCTTTACTTGCCTAGTTAAATTTAATAAAAGATACCCCTCAAGATATTTGATCCTCTTGGTGTAAAAGCCAAGAGGTTCGACTGACTGACAGTAGCACGGAGCAACGTTCAAGTCCAGGCTGGGCTACCCCCCAAAAATTCACCACACGATCTTATAAAATGTGCAATTGAGCTATTTCCTTTTTTTTCCACAACGCTCTGTTATTCTGTGTGTTTCCTGAGGTTAAGAGAGAAGAGAAATGAACGATGCGTCCCAGAGGAACAGAGAGAACAAACACAATGTGTAATCCCCTGTAAAAAGAAGAGAGGGGAGGATAATGAAGGAGAAAACTTGATTACTGTTCCTCTTATCAAACGTCATTCAACACTCTGAGGGATCTTATTCAAACACACAGGACTTAGCGCGCACACGCATGGATACACACACACACACACACACACACACACACACACACACACACACACACACACACACAC
Source organism: Salvelinus fontinalis (assembly GCF_029448725.1). Classification (NCBI taxonomy): domain Eukaryota; kingdom Metazoa; phylum Chordata; class Actinopteri; order Salmoniformes; family Salmonidae; genus Salvelinus; species Salvelinus fontinalis. Next base: position 10,969,610 of record NC_074679.1, on the reverse strand, counting down.
ACACACACGCACACACACACACACACACACACACACACACACACACACACACACACACACACACCGAACACACACCGAACACCCACACACACCCACACACACACACACACACACACACAGTAATCATTGTCTGGCACAGATTCACACCACATTAGAATATTCCACCATGTTGTGTTTCAACCTGAGCTGAATCAGATGAAACATTTTTAAATATACATCCCAGACACACATTGGTACGAAGGGTTAGAATTCAGAGAGATTTATTTAGTGTATGATTTTGCTCTCTTTTTTCAAGTTTTTATCTGTCTCTCTCTTTCTTTCTCTCTCTCTCTCCTCACCCTGACCTGATCTCTCCTGCTATCTCTCCTGCTTTTCCAGACTCTGTCACCTTTTGACATTGTGTTGTAACCTCTCTGACAGAGAACTGTAACCTGCAGAGAGAGAGAAAGAAAGGACAATGAGACAGACTCTCCCTCTCTTCTTCTCCAGTGTCCCCAGTAATGACTGGGTCAGTGAAGCTCAGAGTTCACACTCCTCTTGACCTGCTCAAATCAAATCAAGCTTTATTTATACAGCACATTTCAGACATGGAATGCAACACAATGTGGTTTACACACAATTAAAAAAATATATAATAATAAAATTAAAAGCTGAAATATTTACTACGCACCAAACATATGATAAAAAAATAAAAGAAAGACACAGTTATACATACTGGACACAGTTATTCCAGTTATACATACTGAACACAGTTTTTCCAGTTATAGAAACTGAACACAGTTATTCCAGTTATAGATACTGGACACAGTTATTCCAGTTATACATACTGAACACAGTGTTTCCAGTTATAGAAACTGAACACAGTTATTCCAGTTATAGAAAATGCACACAGTTATTCCAATTATGCATAATGAGCACCATTATTCCAGTTATAGATAAGGAACACAGTTATTCCAGTTATAGATAACGAACACAGTTATCCTGTTTGGGCTGCAAGCCCGACGTCGGTACAAATATGACAACATCCAGCTCAGCTGCAGGGCGCGAAATTCAAAATCTATTTTTTTTAAATATTTAACTTTCACACATTAACAAGTCCAATACAGCATTTGAAAGATAAACATCTTGTCAATCCAGCCAACATGTCCGATTTTTTTAATGTTTTACAGAGAAAACACCACATATATTTATGTTAGCTCACCACCAAATAAAAAAGTGGACAGACACGTATGATTATGATTATGATGTATGAATTATGATTCAAGTAGCATGCACAAGCCAACCTAAATAACCTAGAACCAACCTAAACAACCTAGAAAAAACTACCTCAGATGACAGTCCTATAACATGTTACACAATAAATCTATGTTTTGTTCATAAAATGTGCATATTTTAGCTATAAATCAGTTTTACATTACTGCTCCCATCATTGCTACATCATAGCTACAGTCTGAAATCACACGGGAGTAGCCAGAGAAAATACAGACATCAACGTCAACTACTAATTACACCTCATAAAACATTTCAGAAAAACATATGGTGGATAGCTAATGAAAGACAAATATCGTGTGAATAGAGCCAATATTTCCGATTTTTGAAGTGTTTTACAGCGAAAACACAATATATCGTTATATTAGCTTACAACATTAGCTAGCATACGGCAGCATTGATTCTAGTCAAGCGCTAGCATAGCACAGTTAGCAAAGTTAGCATACAACAGTTCGACAGATATATGAAAAAGCATCCCAAATTGGGTCCTTATCTTTGTTGATCTTCCATCAGAATGTTGTAACGGGGTCCATTGTCCAGTACAGTCTTTAGTTGGGTTCCAGAACGAAATATTTCCCTCTTTGGTTAGCAAGCACAATGGCCGTGCGGTGCTAATCTGTCTTTCTTCAAAAAATTCTTCCGTCGCATCACATCTAAAGTCCAGAATAAATTGCAATAATATAATTAAAGTATATTGAAAAAACATACTTTAGGATGATTTTGTGACATGTATCAAATAATATCGTAGGCAGAGGTCATATTCACCTTTAACGAGCGTATTCCAGGAGCCGATTCCAGGTTCTTCCTCGCGCCCAGAATTTTTTTTTAACTGCGCAGGTCTCACAAGAAGATGTTGTGTTCAGTCCCTAGAAGAGATATTCGACTGCTTTTTGCTCTCACTTCCGCATTACACCCAGATGAAGGCGTGTGACGTGTTTCTACGGTCCTAAGTGACATGACCTTTTATGGACAAGGTCTTAAAGAGAGACATAGCATTTTGGAAATCTCAATTCTGGATAGGAAATGGGCTGTAAAAATAGTTCTGTTCAACTTAGAGAAATAATTCAAACGTTTTTAGAAACTATAGACTGTTTTCTATCCAATAGTAGTAAATATATGCATATTGGAAGATCAAAAATTTCTTAAGAGGCCGTTTGAAAATGTGCGCATATTTTCCATTTTTTTCAATATTCACCCTGCAGCCATAAGAAGTTATTCCAGTTATAGATATCGAACACAGTTAGTCCAGTTATACATACTGAACACAGTTATTCCAGTTATACATACTGAACACAGTTATTCCAGTTATATACAATGAACACAGTTATTCCAGTTATACACAATGAACACAGTTATTCCAGTTATACACAATGAACACGGATATTCCAGTTATACATAAAGAACGAAGTTATTCCAGTTATACATAATGAACACCGTTATTCCAGTTATAAATAATGAACACCGTTATTCCAGTTATACAGGATGGACCCAGTTATTCCAGTTATACATAATGAACACAGGTATTCTAGTTATACATACTGAACACCGTTATTCCAGTTATACATCTGAACACAGTTATTCCAGTTATATATAATGAACACAGTTATTCCAGTTATATATATAATGAACACAGTTATTCAAGTTATACACAATGAACACATTTATTCCAGTTATACATAACACACACAGTTATTCCAGTTATACATCTGAACACAGTTATTACAGTTATATATAATGAACACAGTTATTCCAGTTATATATAGTGAACACAGTTATTCTAGTTATACATGCTGAACACAGTTATTCCAGTTATACATACTGAACACAGTTATTCCAGTTATACATACTGAACACAGTTATTCCAGTTATAGATAACGAACACAGTTATTCCAGTTATACAGGATGGACCCAGTTATTCTAGTTATACATAATGAACACCGTTATTCCAGTTATACACAATGAACACGGTTATTCCAGTTATAGATAACGAACACAGTTATTCCAGTTATAGATAACGAACACAGTTATTCCAGTTATACATACTGAACAGAGTTATTCCAGTTATATACAATGAACACAGTTATTCCAGTTATACACAATGAACACGGATATTCCAGTTATACATAAAGAATGAAGTTATTCCAGTTATACATAATGAACACAGGTATTCCAATTATACATAATGAACACCGTTATTCCAGTTATAGATAATGAACACCGTTATTCCAGTTATACAGGATGGACCCAGTTATTCCAGTTATACATAATGAACACAGGTATTCTAGTTATACATACTGAACACCGTTATTCCAGTTATACATCTGAACACAGTTATTCCAGTTATATATAATGAACACAGTTATTCCAGTTATATATAATGAACACAGTTATTCTAGGTATACATACTGTACACAGTTATTCCAGCTATCCATAATGGACACAGTTATTACAGTTAAACATAATGACATATCAGCAAAAGTTACACGCAGCAGCCATATGTTCAAAACAATACCCAGCAGACAACGCACACACACACACACGCACACACGCACACACACACACACACACACACACACACACACACACACACACACACACACACACACACACACACACACACACACACACACACACACACACACACACACACACACACACACACCCCTCCCCCCTCTCCAGGCTCTTCCTGTCCTCGTCCAGTTTGGTGTTACAGACATGTTTTTTCTTCTTCTTCTCTATTCTCTTCTCCTCTCTGTTCCTTCACTCTGCAGACGAGTGGAAAACAGCATAGGTCTCTGATAGAACAAGAGGCTGCTCACTGTCCCAGTGGGTGATTGTTTCTGTGTGTGGGCGTCTGTGTGGTGACTGATGACTTGAAAAATTGTGGAGGATGCGAGACCCAAGATATAGGTACGGAGACGACAAAGCGTTTCAAATTAAATTAGTCTAAAACATTTAAAAAAGACAAACTATTGTGGGGAATAGAAATGAGAGGGCTTCTTACACAGTGTCGGCAAGGGATCACAGTAGTGATTTAATGAGGGTATGAGGATAGAGGTTGAGGTGTTCAGAAGCTTGACTTCAGTGGAGGACAGGGGGTTGAGGTGTTCAGAGGCTTGCCTTCAGTGGAGGACAGGGGTTGAGGTGTTCAGAGGCTTGCCTTCAGTAGAGGACAGGGGTTGAGGTGTTCAGAGGCTTGACTTCAGTAGAGGACAGGGGTTGAGGTGTTCAGAGGCTTCAGTGCATGGACAGGGGTTGAGGTGTTCAGAGGCTTGCCTTCAGTAGAGGACAGGGGTCGAGGTGTTCAGAGGCTTGCCTTCAGTGCAGGACAGGGGTTGAGGTGTTCAGAGGCTTGACTTCAGTGCAGGACAGGGGTTGAGGTGTTCAGAGGCTTGACTTCAGTAGAGGACAGGGGTTGAGGTGTTCAGAGGCTTGCCTTCAGTAGAGGACAGGGGTTGAGGTGTTCAGATGCTTGCCTTCAGTGGAGGACAGGGGTTGAGGTGTTCAGAGGCTTGCCTTCAGTGGAGGACAGGGGTTGAGGTGTTCAGAGGCTTGCCTTCAGTGGAGGACAGGGGTTGAGGTGTTCAGAGGCTTGACTTCAGTGGAGGACAGGGGTTGAGGTGTTCAGAGGCTTGCCTTCAGTAGAGGACAAGGGTTGAGGTGTTCAGAGGCTTGACTTCAGTAGAGGACAGGGGTTGAGGTGTTCAGAGGCTTCAGTGCATGGACAGGGGTTGAGGTGTTCAGAGGCTTGCCTTCAGTAGAGGACAGGGGTTGAGGTGTTCAGAGGCTTGCCTTCAGTGCAGGACAGGGGTTGAGGTGTTCAGAGGCTTGACTTCAGTGCAGGACAGGGGTTGAGGTGTTCAGAGGCTTGACTTCAGTAGAGGACAGGGGTTGAGGTGTTCAGAGGCTTGCCTTCAGTGGAGGACAGGGGTTGAGGTGTTCAGAGGTTGCCTTCAGTGGAGGACAGGGGTTGAGGTGTTCAGAGGCTTGACTTCAGTAGAGGACAGGGGTTGAGGTGTTCAGAGGCTTCAGTGCATGGACAGGGGTTGAGGTGTTCAGAGGCTTGCCTTCAGTAGAGGACAGGGGTTGAGGTGTTCAGAGGCTTGCCTTCAGTGCAGGACAGGGGTTGAGGTGTTCAGAGGCTTGACTTCAGTGCAGGACAGGGGTTGAGGTGTTCAGAGGCTTGACTTCAGTAGAGGACAGGGGTTGAGGTGTTCAGAGGCTTGCCTTCAGTAGAGGACAGGGGTTGAGGTGTTCAGATGTTTGCCTTCAGTGGAGGACAGGGGTTGAGGTGTTCAGAGGCTTGCCTTCAGTGGAGGACAGGGGTTGAGGTGTTCAGAGGCTTGCCTTCAGTGGAGGACAGGGGTTGAGGTGTTCAGAGGCTTGACTTCAGTGGAGGACAGGGGTTGAGGTGTTCAGAGGCTTGCCTTCAGTAGAGGACAAGGGTTGAGGTGTTCAGAGGCTTGACTTCAGTAGAGGACAGGGGTTGAGGTGTTCAGAGGCTTCAGTGCATGGACAGGGGTTGAGGTGTTCAGAGGCTTGCCTTCAGTAGAGGACAGGGGTTGAGGTGTTCAGAGGCTTGCCTTCAGTGCAGGACAGGGGTTGAGGTGTTCAGAGGCTTGACTTCAGTGCAGGACAGGGGTTGAGGTGTTCAGAGGCTTGACTTCAGTAGAGGACAGGGGTTGAGGTGTTCAGAGGCTTGCCTTCAGTGGAGGACAGGGGTTGAGGTGTTCAGAGGTTGCCTTCAGTGGAGGACAGGGGTTGAGGTGTTCAGAGGCTTGCCTTCAGTGGAGGACAGCGGTTGAGGTGTTCAGAGGCTTGACTTCAGTAGAAGACAGGGGTTGAGGTGTTCAGAGGCTTCAGTGCAGGACAGGGGTTGAGGTGTTCAGAGGCTTCAGTGCAGGACAGGGGTTGAGGTGTTCAGAGGCTTCAGTGCAGGACAGGGGTTGAGGTGTTCAGAGGCTTCAGTGGAGGACAGGGGTTGAGGTGTTCAGAGGCTTCAGTGCATGGACAGGGGTTGAGGTGTTCAGAGGCTTCAGTGCATGGACAGGGGTTGAGGTGTTCAGAAGCTTCAGTGCAGGACAGGGGTTGAGGTGTTCAGAGGCTTCAGTGCATGGACAGGGGGTGAGGTGTTCAGAAGCTTCAGTGCAGGACAGGGGCTGAGGTGTTCAGAGGCTTCAGTGCATGGACAGGGGTTGAGGTGTTCAGAAGCTTGCCTTCAGTGCATGACAGGGGTTGAGGTGTTCAGAGGCTTCAGTGCAGGACAGGGGATGAGGTGTTCAGAGGCTTCAGTGCAGGACAGGCTCCTCATGGATGGATGGTGTTGGAGAAGAGATCAACTCTTCCTCTGGGTGCATGACAGGATTTGAATTGGAAAAGAAAAATCTAAAGAGCTAAGGATTCAAATCAAACGGATGTGCAATAATGTGATTGTGTTTGTGTATGTGATTGACTCTACGTACAGTAATGAGAGACAGGGCTACTCACAATGCTTGAAGAGGAAACATTGAATGCACCAGTAGAATAAATGACACATGAAACATGGCTTCCGTTCATGACAGGAGAGAGTTGACACTGGTAGTGGAGTGGAGCGGTCATCGCTTCTCAATAACTTTTATCTTCACTTTTAATGGATGATGTGATGGAATTTATCAAATCAACCTGAATTGATTTTGACATCCCAGAGAAGACAGAATAAATCCACTTGAAGCTAGGGGGCAGAATTTTTATGTTTGGAAAAATAACGTTCCCAATGTAAGCTGCCTATTTCTCAGGTCCAGATGCTAGAATATGCATATAATTGACAGAGTATGATAGAAAACACTCTAAAGTTTCAAAAACTGTCAAAATATTGTCTGTGAGTATAACAAAACTGATTTTGCAGGCGAAAACCTGAGGAAATCCAACACGGAAGTGACTCTTATTTTGAAAAATCTGTGTTCCATTGCTTGCCTTTCGTCCATTTAAAGGGATATCAACCAGATTCCTTTTCCAATAGCTTCCTCGGGGTATGAACAGTCTTTAGACATAGTTTGTAGCTTTTATTCGGAAAAATTAGCTATTTTATCAAAACGCGTCAGTGGATAGACGGATGTCCTTCCATTAGTTCATGAATGCGACACTGGTTGCTCGACATTTTCTTTCTCTCCAGTATTGAATAGCTTACAGTCCGGTTGAAATATTATCGATTATTGATGTTAAAAACAACCTGAGGATTGATTATTAAAAACGTTTGACATGATTCTACGAACTTTACGGATACTATTTGGAATTCTCATCAAGCCTTGATGACCTGCCTAAGGCTGTGGAATACTGAACATAACGCGCCAAAACAAATGGAGTTTTTTTTATATAAAAATAATCTTTATCGAATAAAAGGAACATGTATTGTGTAACTGGGAGTCTCTTGAGTGCAAACATCCGAAGATCATCAAAGGTAAGCGATTCATTTTATTACTTTTCTGGCTTTCGTGACCAATCTACATTGCTGCTAGGTGTTCTTAATGTTTTGTCTAGTGATCGATAAACTCACACAAACGCTTGGATTGCTTTCGCTGTAAAACATATTTTCAAAATCTGACACGACAGGTGGATTGACAACAAGCTAAGCTGTGTTTTGCTATATTGCACTTGTGATTTCATGAATATAAATATTTTGAGCAATTTAAAAAAAAATTGGCGCTCTGCAAATCAGCGGTTGTTGATGAAAATGATCCCGCTAAAGGGATCCGTGCGTCAAGAAGATAAACGTCCAGCAAGTAAAGCATCGTAACGTGTAATAAATTACCTCTGAAAGCTCCTTGTAGTTGCCCTTTTTAGCAAAACTTTCCCTCTCATCGTGATCCACCTCTCACATGCCCCAACATTCAGCAGAGTTGATAAGCTGCTTGAGAACATCCCTGTTTCTCCTACCTTCTTGTTGCGTTGCACAAGTTTGAATACGCAGACCTTCGTCCATTATATGATCAATGATCAATGCTGCTTTTTTTCTCAGAAGCTTAAAACTGATGTGGGCGATAAAAGAGGTTCTTCAACAAAAAGACTGCACTCTGGTCGCTAGCTAGCTACTTGCTACTAATGTTAGCAAGGCACATTTAAATAAATTGCAATCAACACAAGATAAAGTCATTAAATCCAAGTAAACATTATGTAATGTATATCCTCCATCTACTGTAGTTTGAATAAACTAATTTGAATAGAATTTCCTAAAAATCAACTGTCACTATCTTGATCTATCCAACAATGTCCCCAACTCACCAAGCTTCTAAATCACACATGGCGTAGTACTAGGTTCATTATCTGATCCTTTGATTGCATGGACAACGTGACAGTTCATACTGCAAAAGATTTGACTGGGTGGAGGACGTTCTCTTTAAGTCATCATAATTACCATGTTGGTCTATGGAAGGGGGTGAGATGCACAAGCATCCTAGGTTTTGTATTGAAGTCAATATAGCCAGAGGAGGATGGAAGCTAGCTGTCCTCCAGCTACACCATGGTGCTACCCTAGAGGGTGCTGTTGAGACTACTGTAGCCCACCAATCCGGTGTCTGGTGACGTGAATATATTTAGTATAGTTTTATGTAAAAATAATGTTTTACACACATTTTATTTTCCTAATGTTTCCCCTGAGGAGACTCCACTGATGTGTGTGTGTGTGAAAGGCTAGTTAGCTGTGGAGCAGGGCCAGGGAGGAAGGTCAGGAATTGATGTTTCCAGGTAACTGCTATGACTACGGGATACTGCAACAGACCAGATGTGTCCACCTATCCATTTGCATGCCTGTCATCACAGAGAAGAGGAGTAGTCATTGTTAGAGGCTAGACCTCACGTGCACCCCATCACCCCGTCTGGCATCTAGCTCAGAAGAAAGGATACAGCTGCTCTAATAGTGTTACATATACAGTGGGGAGAACAAATATTTGATACACTGCCGATTTTGCAGGTTTTCCTACTTACAAAGCATGTAGAGGTCTGTCATTTTTATCATAGGTACACTTCAACTGTGAGAGACGGAATGTAAAGAAGAAAAAAAAATGAATATCACATTGTATGATTTTTAAGTACTTAACACATTTTTATTTTTTATTCGGGAACCGAGATGTTTCTCACCACAGAGCTTCCGATGATATCGTCTGGTGAAATGGTAAAGGAGGTCTGGAAGTTTTTGCGGCTCGAGCCACAAAACCCATTGCCAAACATCCTCGAGGTCCGTTAACCTCTCTTTGGTAAGGGGCAGTATTTTCATGTCCGGATGAAAAGCATGCCCAAAGTAAACTGCCTGCTACTCAGGCCCAGAAGCAAAGATATGCATATAATTGGCATATTTGGATAGAAGACACTCATACATTTCTAAAACTGTTGAAATAATGTCTGTGAGTATAACAGAACTGATATGGCAGGCGAAATGAATGAGTGCGCGTTCTTTGGTATTTTTCTCCGGTAAAGACAATAACGATTCTCCGTCTTAAATTCTATCATTTATTTACATATTAGGGTACCTAAGGTTTAATTATAAATGTTATTTGACTTGTTTGGAAAAGTTTATTAGTAACGTTTGGGATTCATTTTGTATGCATTTTGAAGGAGGGAACTGGGTGGATTATTGACTGAAGCGCACCAGCTAAACTGAGTTTTTATGGCTATAAAGAAGGACATTATCGAACAAAAGGACCATTTGTGATTTAACTGGGACCTTTTGGAGTGCCAACAGAAGAAGATCATCAAAGGTAAAGCATTTATTATATCACTATTTCTGACTTTCGTGTCGCACCTGCTTGGTTGAAATATGTTTTTCATGGTTTTGTATGCGGGGCGCTGTCCTCAGATAATCGCATGGTTTGCTTTCGCCGTAAAGCCTTTTTGAAATCTGACACAGCGGCTGGATTAACAAGAAGTTAAGCTTTATTTTGATGTATTACACTTGTGATTTTATGAAAGTTAAATATTTATAGTTCTGTAGTTTGAATTTCGCGCTCTGCAATTTCACCGGATGTTGGCCACGTGGGACTCTACCGTCCTACCTGCCCATAAGAATTAAGAGGAGGAGCGCAGCGGATCCCCCCCGGGAAATTGGAGGATCCAAGTCAGAGGTAGAATTCCCCTGGGAAAGAGTCGGACTAGGGGACGATGGCACTTTCCAAGCTAAATTTTACTTCTTAGCTAGCTAGCTCTGTAATGAGGCCTGTGTTTCTCTGACAGAACTATAGCTAGAACTAATAATCATATTTTTCCCTACTGTTGATCCTTCTGGCCTAGAGTCCCAACTGCCAGTGGACAGATCCCAGCCAATATAAGTTAGTCTTTTGTATCGTTTAGCTAGCTAGTTCCTGAAAAATTTTCCCTTTATTCTTCCATTATGGGGGAATTGTTTCACTGACTCTTTGTCTCTGCATTATCCACAGGGTAACTGTCAACTTGTGAGTCTGAAAATGGACACTGGAGGTGAAGGAATCTGCATTGTAAATATCAATTTGATGATCAATGAACATTATCCCCTAATTGTAACGGAGACGCTGGGAGTCGAGAAGCAAGTGCAGTTTAATAATACAATAAACAACAAGCGTATCGTCTGGACATGAAACACATCACCAATATAGCCTGAGGAATGGAACTAAGGGAGTGACAGATATAGGGGAGGTAATCAGTGAAGTGATGGAGTCCAGGTGTGTCTCAAGATGAGGCGCAGGTGCATGTAACAATGGTGCCAGGTGTGCATAATGATGGTAGTCGGAGCCAGTGATTAGTAAACCGGCAACGTTGAGCGCCGGAGAGGGGGAGTAGACATGACAGTACCCCCCCCCCCCCCGACAAGCTGCCCCTAACGTGCGGCTCCAGCCGCAGTACGACGCCGGCCAGGGGGACGGTCTCAAGGGCAAGGAGCGAGCCGGTCCGGACGGTCGAAGGTGGAAATCACTGATGATGTTGGGATCCAGAATGTCCTCCACTGGAATCCAACATCGGTTCTCTGGACTGTACCCAACCTAGTCCACCAGGTACTGGAGCCGACCACCACGTAAGGAGTCCAGTAGGTATCTGACAGCATAGTGGAACCTCCCTTGACGTCCAAGGGAGGCAAAGGGGTGCCATGAGGGACAAACTTAGCCAGGGGACCAGGAACCACCGGCCTGAGAAGGGAGATATGAAAGGAAGGTGAGATACGGTAGTCACTGGGGAGCTGTAATCTATACATCACCTTGTTGAACCTCTGGAGAAACTGGATTTTAAAGAGCTGATTGACTCTCTGCTAGACACTAACAAAAGACCCATTATATCTGGCCCTGAGCCATCTCTGAATCGCAACATTGAACGCTTTAGCAGGATTCCTTTCTCTTCACAACTGGCTACGTGATTATTGCAGCTCAATGGGTGTAACATTTGTTGACAATTTCAATACGTTTTTTTAAACAAAACAGGTTTTATAAGGAGAATGGGATCCACTCAAATAATTGTTAAACATTATTTACTTGTTGTGTTATGTACTGAATGTAAGGACTAAATTGTGCTAAAACGGTTTTCTTTATGCTCAGACACTGCCATCAATCGACGAGTTCTTCTTGTATATGACTCATCTGTTGCTGCGTCTGAAGCAGAAGGATTTGGCCCATCAGTTCAGCATCCACCAATCGACAGTCTCTTGGGCCAACTTACTCTACTGTCTGCTTGGATCAGCACGGATATGGATCCCCAAGGAAACTATCAAAGCCCACCTGCCACCTGAGTCCAAGGACTATCCAGACACCCAGGTAGTGATCGACTGCACTGAACTCCACTGCAAGACACCATCTTCACTACTATTGCAGCGTGAGGTGTTCTCTTCCTACAAGTCACACTGTACCTTTAAGGGCGTGTTGGGAATGTCACCACATGGAGCTGTCACTTTTGGGTCATCGTTGTATGCTGGATCTGTGAGTGACAAGGAGATCTTCAGTCTGGAATTATTTCCTCACTCACCCCTGACATGGACATTTTGGTGGATAAGGGCTTTCTCATAGATGACATTGTTCCGTGTAAGGTCTACCGGCCAGCCTTTCTGTCAAGACACAAACAGATGCCAGCGCATGAGGTTAGGGAGACCCAATCCATTGCCAGGCTGCATGTTGAAACAACGATCCGCAGAGTAAAGGAGCACAAGCTGTTTGACACAGTCATCCCCCTGACCATCTCAGGCAGGCTGTTTGACACAGTCAACCCCCTGACCATCTTAGGCAGGCTGTTTGACACAGTCATCCCCCTGACCATCTCAGGCAGGCTGTTTGACACAGTCATCCCCCCTGACCATCTCAGGCAGGCTGTTTGACACAGTCATCCCCCTGACCATCTCAGGAGGCTGTTTGACACAGTCATCCCCCTGACCATCTCAGGCAGGCTGTTTGACACAGTCATCCCCCTGACCATCTCAGACAGGCTGTTAGACACAGTCATCTCCCTGACCATCTCAGGCAGGCTGTTTGACACAGTCATCCCCCTGACCATCTCAGGTAGGCTGTTTGACACAGTCATCCCCCTGACCATCTCAGGAGGCTGTTTGACACAGTCATCCCCCTGACCATCTCAGGAGGCTGTTTGACACAGTCATCTCCCTGGCCATCTCAGGAGGCTGTTTGACACAGTCATCTCCCTGGCCATCTCAGACAGGCTGTTTGACACAGTCATCCCCCTGACCATCTCAGGAGGCTGTTTGACACAGTCATCTCCCTGGCCATCTCAGACAGGCTGTTTGACACAGTCATCCCCCTGACCATCTCAGACAGGCTGTTAGACACAGTCATCCCCCCTGACCATCTCAGGAGGCTGTTAGACAGTCATCCCCCTGACCATCTCAGGAGGCTGTTAGACACAGTCATCCCCCTGACCATCTCAGACAGGCTGTTTGACACAGTCATCCCCCTGACCATCTCAGACAGGCTGTTAGACAGTCATCCCCCTGACCATCTCAGGAGGCTGTTAGACACAGTCATCCCCCTGACCATCTCAGGAGGCTGTTAGACACAGTCATCCCCCTGACCATCTCAGGAGGCTGTTTGACACAGTCATCCCCCTGACCATCTCAGGAGGCTGTTAGACAGTCATCCCCCTGACCATCTCAGGCAGGCTGTTAGACAGTCATCCCCCTGACCATCTCAGGAGGCTGTTTGACACAGTCATCCCCCTGACCATCTCAGGAGGCTGTTTGACACAGTCATCCCCCTGACCATCTCAGGAGGCTGTTTGACACAGTCATCCCCCTGACCATCTCAGGCAGGCTGTTTGACACAGTCATCCCCCTGACCATCTCAGGCAGGCTGTTTGACACAGTCACCCCCCTGACCATCTCAGACAGGCTGTTTGACACAGTCATCCCCCTGACCATCTCAGACAGGCTGTTTGACACAGTCATCCCCCTGACCATCTCAGACAGGCTGTTTGACACAGTCACCCCCCTGACCATCTCAGACAGGCTGTTTGACACAGTCATCCCCCCTGACCATCTCAGACAGGCTGTTTGACACAGTCATCCCCCTGACCATCTCAGGAGGCTGTTTGACACAGTCATCCCCCTGACCATCTCAGGAGGCTGTTTGATACAGTCATCCCCCTGACCATCTCAGACAGGCTGTTAGACAGTCATCCCCCTGACCATCTCAGGAGGCTGTTTGACAGTCACCCCCCTGACCATCTCAGGCAGGCTGTTTGACAGTCATCCCCCTGACCATCTCAGACAGGCTGTTTGACACAGTCATCCCCCTGACCATCTCAGGAGGCTGTTAGACAGTCATACCCCTGACCATCTCAGACAGGCTGTTAGACACAGTCATCCCCCTGACCATCTCAGGCAGGCTGTTTGACACAGTCATCCCCCTGACCATCTCAGGCAGGCTGTTTGACACAGTCATCCCCCTGACCATCTCAGGAGGCTGTTTGACACAGTCATCCCCCTGACCATCTCAGGCAGGCTGTTTAACACAGTCATCCCCCCTGACCATCTCAGGAGGCTGTTAGACAGTCATCCCCCTGACCATCTCAGACAGGCTGTTATGACACAGTCATCCCCCTGACCATCTCAGGCAGGCTGTTTGACACAGTCATCCCCCTGACCATCTCAGGCAGGCTGTTAGACACAGTCATCCCCCTGACCATCTCAGGCAGGCTGTTTGACACAGTCATCCCCCTGACCATCTCAGGCAGGCTGTTTGACACAGTCATCCCCCTGACCATCTCAGGCAGGCTGTTTGACACAGTCATCCCCCTGACCATCTCAGGCAGGCTGTTTGACACAGTCATCCCCCTGACCATCTCAGGCAGGCTGTTTGACACAGTCATCCCCCTGACCATCTCAGGCAGGCTGTTAGACAGTCATCCCCCTGACCATCTCAGGCAGGCTGTTAGACAGTCATCCCCCTGACCATCTCAGGAGGCTGTTTGACACAGTTACCCCCCTGACCATCTCAGGCAGGCTGTTTGACACAGTCATCTCCCTGACCATCTCAGGCAGGCTGTTTGACACAGTCATCCCCCTGACCATCTCAGGCAGGCTGTTTAACACAGTCATCCCCCTGACCATCTCAGGCAGGCTGTTAGACAGTCATCCCCCTGACCATCTCAGGAGGATGTTTGACACAGTTACCCCCCTGACCATCTCAGGCAGGCTGTTTGACACAGTCATCTCCCTGACCATCTCAGGCAGGCTGTTTGACACAGTCATCCCCTGACCATCTCAGCCAGCATCAACCAATTATTTGCAGTGGCGTGCCTGTTGGTCAACTATCAAAACGGACCTTTGGTCAGAGCCTGGGCCAAGCCAGTGTAAATATACATGTGTTTATTTGCTAGCAGCAAAATAATAATATGTTTATCTATGACATGTATCAATCATTTGTGTTGTCGTGAATATCAGTTTGTGTGGAGCTTGTATTGGCTTTATTTAGGCAATGTGTTTAGGGGGAAAGAAATCAAGTAAACGCAGATTAGCCAGAATGCAAGACTGAATATAATGTTAGAGATGTATAATTGATTAACTGAACTGTTGAACATTTTCTGAAATATATATATTTTTAAACAAATCTATTCATCTGTAGTTTTCTTCACAAGAACATCAATACTTATTTTCTCGATAATTGGCACCCGTGCAGGTGATCATTCTAGTGCGTAAGAACAAAAGTGGTCAACATTCTCTCTTATAGTCTTTGAAACCTGTAGATCTTTATATACCCTTTCAACTAGGATGTCCTCCTGTGTACAGATGACAAAGTCACACCAGCTACAACCTGTAGATCTTTATATATCCTTTCAACTAGGATGTCCTCCTGTGCACAGATGACAAAAGTCACACCAGCTTCAACCTGTCAGAGGGATTTGACCTTGCACCTGCCAGTAGTAAGCATGTGATCTCTTCAACTTCAGCTCTCCATTCTGTATCTTCAGGTAAGGGCAGTCAACATAACTTGGTACATTTGGGCACTTGACCTCTAAGTGTCCAAAGTGTGGTCTCACACTGGGATCAAAGATGATGGCATCTGGAGAGGATCCTAACCACGGAGCATCTGGGTGCACTACGAAGCCACACGGAAACAAGTTAACATTCTTCAGTGTGCAGTACTCCTGTACGGCCACTGGTTCCATGGCTAGCCCCCTCTTCATCTCCATGGTCTGCATACCAGGTATGTATCCATTGAGTGCTTTGTAGAGAGAACTTCTGCAGAACATTTTAAAACCTTAACTTCAGGTTGGATAGATTACTATGACAAAGAATCATGCAACTTTTTCAAGAAACAGCACAAACCTAAAGTTTATATAAAATGTATTAAAATATAAAGATTTATAGATTATTATATATTCCCTGCCCCCAGTCTTTGTCCCAAACATTTATCATTACGTCGTAAAGACGCCACTGTTTAGGCGTATCGTCTGGCTACAACAAAAAAATCACAAGAAAATGTTGTCTAAAATGTTTCCATTCTAGGAACCTCCAACTTACCTTATTCCATCAGCATACAAGTTAATTTACAGACCTCCATCCCATCAACCGGACCTGGCTTCACGCCCTAATTAAGTTAGTAGGTTTACGGACCTCTATCACATCAACCAGACCTGACTTCACGCCCTAATTAAGTTAGTAGGTTTACGGACCTCTCTCCCATCAACCGGACCTGACTTCACACCCTAATTAAGTTAGTAGGTTTACGGACCTCTATCCCATCAACCGGACCTGGCTTCACACCCTAATTAAGTTAGTAGGTTTACGGACCTCTATCCCATCAACCGGACCTGGCTTCACGCACTATTTAAGTTAGTAGGTTTACGGACCTCTCTCCCATCAACCGGACCTGGCTTCACACCCTAATTAAGTTAGTAGGTTTACGGACCTCTCTCCCATCAACCGGACCTGGCTTCACACCCTAATTAAGTTAGTAGGTTTACGGACCTCTCTCCCATCAACCGGACCTGACTTCACGCCCTAATTAAGTTAGTAGGTTTACGGACCTCTCTCCCATCAACCGGACCTGACTTCACACCCTAATTAAGTTAGTAGGTTTACGGACCTCTATCCCATCAACCGGACCTGGCTTCACGCCCTATTTAAGTTAGTAGGTTTACGGACCTCTCTCCCATCAACCGGACCTGGCTTCACAACCTAATTAAGTTAGTAGGTTTACGGACCTCTCTCCCATCAACCGGACCTGGCTTCACACCCTAATTAAGTTAGTAGGTTTACGGACCTCTCTCCCATCAACCAGACCTGACTTCACACCCTAATTAAGTTAGTAGGTTTACGGACCTCTCTCCCATCAACCGGACCTGACTTCACGCCCTATTTAAGTTAGTAGGTTTACAGACCTCTATCACATCAACCAGACCTGACTTCACACCCTAATTAAGTTAGTAGGTTTACGGACCTCTATCCCATCAACCGGACCTGGCTTCACGCCCTATTTAAGTTAGTAGGTTTACGGACCTCTATCACATCAACCAGACCTGACTTCACGCCCTATTTAAGTTAGTAGGTTTACAGACCTCTATCCCATCAACCGGACCTGGCTTCACGCCCTATTTAAGTTAGTAGGTTTACGGACCTCTATCACATCAACCAGACCTGACTTCACGCCCTATTTAAGTTAGTAGGTTTACGGACCTCTATCCCATCAACCGGACCTGGCTTCACGCCCTATTTAAGTTAGTAGGTTTACGGACCTCTCTCCCATCAACCAGACCTGACTTCACGCCCTATTTAAGTTAGTAGGTTTACAGACCTCTATCACATCAACCAGACCTGACTTCACACCCTAATTAAGTTAGTAGGTTTACGGACCTCTATCCCATCAACCGGACCTGGCTTCACGCCCTATTTAAGTTAGTAGGTTTACGGACCTCTATCACATCAACCGGACCTGGCTTCACACCCTAATTAAGTTAGTAGGTTTACGGACCTCTCTCCCATCAACCGGACCTGGCTTCACACCCTAATTAAGTTAGTAGGTTTACGGACCTCTCTCCCATCAACCGGACCTGGCTTCACGCCCTAATTAAGTTAGTAGGTTTACGGACCTCTATCCCATCAACCGGACCTGGCTTCACGCCCTAATTAAGTTAGTAGGTTTACAGACCTCTATCACATCAACCAGACCTGACTTCACACCCTAATTAAGTTAGTAGGTTTACAGACCTCTATCCCATCAACCGGACCTGACTTCACGCCCTAATTAAGTTAGTAGGTTTATAGACCTCTATCCCATCAACCGGACCTGGCTTCACACCCTAATTAACAAGGATTTACTGTTACATAGGCTGAATACTTTTCAGGTGCATTTTGTTTATTGATATTGATAGACTCACAAGTATTCCTGGCTTGTGCCAACGCTGTTCTGTGTCTGTGCAGCTGTGAACTGGTGGTACAGCAGGAATGTTCAGGTGAGAGTAGTGCGCTGTCTCGTCGTCGCCGGTCTACTAGCTGCCACCGATCCTTTTTCCTTTTCTTTTAGTTATGTCTGTCTTGTGTGTCACCTGTGTTCTATTTGGGTATTAGGGGGGGGGGGGGGGGTGTTTTAATCTCGCCATTTCCTCTGGGTTTTGTTGCGTTTATTGTCATTCAGTTTTGGGTTGCGTTTTGGGTTCTGTTTGACAGGTGGTTTGAGGCTACTGTTGTAGTCCTGTTTTTTCCTGTTCTTTGGACCTTGTTTATTAAACGCCCTTTCGGAAACTTGTTTTCTCTTACGCCTGACTCCACATCTCCTTTTGGAGATTATTGACACTGGGCCTGTAAGAATTGACGCTGGCAGACGAGAAGCAGGTACAAGGAGAACATTTAATGAATAACGGACAGAGAGGGAGAGCGGGAGCAGGCGTGCCAGAGAGGGGAGAGCGGGAGCAGGCGTGACAGTACCCCCCCTCTAGGGATGCTACCCGGCATCCCACCTGGGCGAGTTTGACCGGCCGGCCAAGGCATGGGTGCTGGACAAGCTGGCTGAGGCATAGAAGCCCGACGAGCCGACTAAGGCATGGGAGCATGGCGAGCAAGCTGATGCGTGGGAGCCTGATGCCTCCCTAATGCTTCGTATAGTGGTGTCAGCATTCTGTAAGGATTGACGCTGGTAGACGAGAAGCTGGTACAGGGAGAACATTTAACCTCTCTAGGGTACGTGAGACGGTAGCGTCCCACCTCTTCAACAGCCAGTGAAACTGCAGGGCGCCAAATTCAAAACAACAGAAATCCCATAATTAAAATTCCTCAAACATACATGTATTTTACATAATTTTAAAGATACACTTGTTGTAAAACCAGCCACAGTGTCCGATTTCAAAAAAGCTTTACGACGAAAGCAAACCAAACGATTATGTTAGGTAAGTGCCTATTCACAGAATAATTCCAGCCAAAGAGAGGATTCACAAAAAGCAGAAATATAGATCCACATCAATTTACCGGAATACTCACAATAAACATTGCTAAAATATACAACTGTTATACATGGAATTTTAGATGCAATTCTCCTTAAAACCTGTTTGGGATAGGGGGCAGCATTTTCACTTTTGGTTGAAATGCGTGCCCAGAGTAAACTGCCTGCTACTCTGTCCCAGATGCTAAGATATGCATATTATTCGTAGTATTGGATTGAAACCCCCCTGAAGTTTCTAGAACTGTTTGAATGATGTCCATGAGTATAACAGAAGTCATATGGCAAGCAAAAACCTGAGAGAAATCCAACCACAAAGTGGGAAATCTGAGGTATGTAGTTTTTTAAAGCTTGGCCTACCGAATACACAGTGTCTATGGGGTCAAGTTGCACTTCCTAAGGCTTCCACTAGATGTCAACCGTCTTCAGAAACTTGTTTCAGGCTTCTGCTATAAAGGAGAGGGGTAATGGGAGCTGAATGAGTCAGATGTCTGGTAGAGTGTCTCAGGCTCGTGACGCACAGTCCCGACAGAGTTATCTCTCGTTCCAGTGCTTTTCTACAGACAATGGAATTCTCCGCTTGGAACATTATTGAAGTTTTATGTTAAAAACATCCTAAAGATTGATTCCATAAATCGTTTGACATGTTTCTACGACCTGTAACGAAACTTTTCGAGTTTTTGTCTGGATGTAGTGCTCGCGCCTCATGAAGATGGATTACTGGGCTGAACACGCTAACAACAAGTGGCTATTTGGACATAAATGATGAACTTTATGGAACTTATATGGAACAAATCAGTCATTTATTGTCGAACTGGGAATCCTGGGAGTGCATTCTGATGAAGATCATCCATGGAAAGTGAGTATTTATAATGCTATTCTGACATCTGTTGACTCCACAACATGGCGGATATCTTCATGGTTGTTTTGGACTCTGAGCGCTGTACTCAGATTATAGCATGGTGTGCTTTTTCCGTAAAGTTTTTTTGAAATCTGACACAGCGGTTGCATTAAGGAGCATTAAGGAGAGGTTTATCTAAAGTTCCATGTATAATACTTGTATGTTTTATCAGTGTTTATTATGAGTATTTCTGTAAATTGATGTGGCTCCCTGCAAAATCACCGGATGTCACACAAGTCAAATTGCTATTTATAATAGCAACACAGGAGTTAGTAGTCACTCAGGTCGCAACATGTGTAAGTGAATCTACGAAACACTTTTCTGATGGTCAACACACATGCCACTAATAAATAGAACGCTCCATTCAGGAGGAGAGATATTAGAAGTCATGAACCGTGATCACACTGCGTACTCCTGGTCCAGTGCGTGACGTCCTCCTCTGTGGATAGCATACAGTTGAAATCGGAGGTTTACATACACCTTAGCCAAATACATTTAAAATCAGTTTTCAAAATTCCTGACATTTAATCACAGTAAAAATGTCCTGTCTTAGGTCAGTTAGGATCACCACTTTGTTTTAAGAATGTGAAATGTCAGAATAATAGAAGAGAGAATGATATATTTTCAGCTTTTATTTCTCTCATCACATTCTCAGTGGGTCAAAAGTTTACTTACACTAAATTAGTATTTGGTAGCATAGCCTTCAAATTTTTTTACTTGCGTCAAACGTTTCAGGTAGCCTTCGTCAAACGTTTTAGGGAGCCTTCCACAAGCTTCCCACAATAAGATAGGTGCATTTTGGCCCATTCCTCCTGACAGAACTGGTGTAACTGAGTCAGGTTTGTAGGCCTCCTTGCTCGCACACACTTTTACAGTTCTGCCCACAAATGTTCTATAGGATTGAGGTAGTGCTTTGTGATGGCCACTCCAATACCTTGACTTTTGGAAGTATGCTTGGGGTCATTGTCCATTTGGAAGACCCATTTGCGACCAAGCTTTAACTTCCTGACTGATGTCTTGAGATGTTGCTTCAATTTATTCACATAATATCCCCTCCACATGAAGCCATCTATTTTCTGAAATGCACCAGTCCCTCCTGCAGCAAAGCACCCCCACACCATGATGCTGCCACCCCCGTGCTTCACGGTTTGGATGGTGTTCTTCGGCTTGCAAGCCTCCCCCTTTTTCCTCCAAACATAATGATGGTCATTATGGCCAAACAGTTCTATTTATGTTTCATCAGATCAGAGGACATTTCTGCATAAAGTATGATCTTTGTCCCCATGTGCAGTTGCAAACCGTAGTCTGGCTTTTTTATGGCGGTTTTGGAGCAGTGGCTTCTTCCTTGCTGAGCAGCCTTTCAGGTTATGTCGATATAGGACTCATTTTACTGTTGATATAGATACTTTTGTACCCGTTTCCTCCAGCATCTTCACAAGGTCCTTTGCTGTTGTTCTGTGATTTATTTGCACTTTTTGCACCAAAGTACGTTCATCTCTAGGAGACAGAATACATCTACTTCCTGAGCGGTATCACAGCTGCATGGTCCCATGTTGTTTATACGCGCGTACAATTTTTTGTACAGATGAACGTGGTACCTTCAGGCATTTGGAAATTGCTCCCAAGGATGAACCAGACTTGTGGAGGTCTAAAAACACATTTCTGAGGTCTTGGCTGATTTATTTTAATTTTACCATGATGTCAAGCAAAGAGGCACTGAGTTTGAAGGTAGGCCTTGAAATACACCCACAGGTACACCTCCAATTGACTCAAAGTATGTCAATTAGCCTATCAGAAGCTTCTAAAGCCATGACATCATTTTCTGGAATTTTCCAAGTTGTTTGAAGGCACAGTCAACTTAGTGTATGTAAACGTCTGACCAACTGCAATTGCAATAGAGTGAACTATAAGTTAAATAATCTGTCTGTAAACAATTGTTGGAAAAATGACTTGTGTCATGCACAAAGTAGATGTCCTAACCGACTTGCCAAAACTAAGGTATGTTAACAAGACATTTGTGGAGTGGTTGAAAAACAAGTTTTAATCACTCCAACCTAAGTGTATCTAAACTTCCGACTTCAACTGTAGCTATGAAATAGACTCCTTCATACCTATTGTCGCTACAATGGTGTAAGATACATTGACGTGTAGTAAAACTACTGCAGGTCCCCTTAACACATGTCTTGAAGTTGACAGAAATTCTTACTGACCTCCAGGCATCGACCTGGAAATGATCTGATGACGTCAGACTCATTCTGAACAGGTTGCAGCCTACCAGGATACTTGGTTCTTTCTCTTGGCATGTGGCTTATGTAAGCATAAACGCACACGTACAACAGAACATTTAATGAGGATTTAAGCTCGGATCACTTAAGGGTCCGAACAAAATACCAACCTTAGTAAAGTTGAAAATGTATTCCAAGGCCTTTAACTTTACAGCTACAGTACTCACCAGTTTCTCCACAGAGGTCCATAGGTCATCCCTGTAGACTGCCCAAAACTGGTGCCTTGCAGCTGTAGACTTATCATGCATTTATCAACTTAGGATAGTGCCCTAAGCAACACACTGCAAATTAGGAACACACTAGATATGACATTAGACAATGCCATGATAAGGTCATTTTGCCAGGACCTTGGACGTATATAGAATACAGTCCAATTAGATGATTTTGGTGTAATAACTATATTTTGTTTATCTTCTGTTTATGTTTTCATTCCTTTTCGTTTCAGTTCCTTTGACACTTAGGAAGTGATAGAGCCATAAACAAAGTCGCCATACAACCATCACTTACTGCCACAACGCCGCTCATTTGGGAAGAAATGTAATTATATATTTTGTGAGTGTGTGTGCATTGATAAACTCTGAGACTATCGATTCACTACAGAAGGAGCAAATTCTAGACGACACGAGTTACTAGTCTGAAGCTAGAAATTACGTAAACCTAGAACAAGAATACCGACAACCGCCGAAGCAGCTATTCTATGAGAACATGTCTGAATGGTACTCTGAAGTATCCATTCTAACCACCTACAATGACGAAAGACATTGTGACTTCTGGGAAAGTTAACCAGAGACTCTGATGAACTCTACAGGACGATCGAGGATTCCAACAGAGAAGACAACAGCGACATATGGGCGTAAATATATACATTGCAATTATTCTTGAATGAGCGGCCCGTTCATGTGCAACGGATTAGCATTTCAACTAATATAATCATCACGTGTGTAGTGAATCCATTTTGTTTTTCCCGCTCTTTCACAGTCCCCACCCCTTTCCTTTGTCTACCAAG
The DNA here is from genome assembly GCF_029448725.1 of Salvelinus fontinalis. NCBI lineage: Eukaryota > Metazoa > Chordata > Actinopteri > Salmoniformes > Salmonidae > Salvelinus > Salvelinus fontinalis. The sequence goes on along the minus strand of NC_074679.1, from coordinate 10,946,282 downwards.
CCGTCATATCGGCTTAGCCCACTAGGGACTTTTCTATCATTGTGAGCAACCAATATCTTCTGTTTGTTTTGTTATGTATTTCTGTGATTATTTAGTTAGTTAGTAAATAAATAATTTAGCCATTTTGTATATTGCTGATTCATTATGGAAACTAGGGTTCGTGCAGATATCCAAGGGTTTGCGACATTCAGTAATGAGAACTGATGAGGTAATAATAATAATTAATTAATAGATGCCTATTTGATTAGATATTAAATAATAAAATAACTGAAGAGTTATATTCGGGAAAAGTATAACTCTAACTCTCAACATTTTCCCATGGTGCCCTGACTTCCTAGTTAATTAATGTTTACATGATTAGTTTAATCACGTAATATTCAGAGTGATTTAGTTATTCATCTAGAGACGTGAGAGAAAACAGTAGCCCACGCTGCTCTTGCCAGTATCACTGTTTTAATAATTAAAGAATCGGGGGGGGTGGGGGTTGCAGGTAAAGAGTACCACACACTACGTGAGTGTCTGTTGTCTTTTAGATCATAACGATTATGCTTAGTGAATGTGGGTCCTGGAGTATGACGTATACTGTTGTTAGATGACTAAAAATACTAATTTGGTTTTGGTTTCAATCCTGAGATTTGAATGGTAAGAAGGAGAAGACCGATGAATGACATGTCAGAGTTAATGCTTTGTGTGTTAGTGTGTGTGTGTGTGTGTGTGTGTGTGTGTGTGTGTGTGTGTATCTCATTTCTTAATCTGTAGTTCTTAGAGAAGATCAGAGTGAACAGAAGGAACAATTACACTGGGAGGGAGGGAGGGAGACAGAGAGAGACAGAGAGAGAGTCTGTGTGCGTGCGTATGTCTAAGAGAGAGAGAGAGACTCCCTGAGCTTCAGTAACCTTCCAAACTTACACATCATTCCATCTTTAATTTAGCAACTGCCCAGCCAATGCTTCGTCTAGACGGCCACAGCCTGCAGGAAAGCCCCAGGCTTCAGACTCGTGTAGGCCTCAGGAGTGGAGACAACTCTACACCACTAACCGTGAACACACACACCACCTTTAACCCTGAACCAGACGGACTCAGGTGAGACGAGACACAACCGAGACATCTCAGGTCACTTCACACTGCTTGTGTTTGTAATAATGTATCTTTATTCATTTATCTCTCATTTATTTATTGAGGCATGTGAGAGTTGGGCTATGAAAGCTCCGTAAATAACGTGCCATTTCTCTTCCTCCGCAAGTCGCCTGTGTGTCTGAGTCTGGGAGTCTGTGTGTGTGTCTGTGAGTCTCTCTGTGTGTGTCTGTGAGTGTGTGTGTGTGCGTGTGTGTGTGTGTGTCTGTGTGTGTGTGTGTGTGTGTGTGTGTCTGCGAGTCTGTGTGTGTGTGTGTGTGTGTGTGTGTGTGTGTGTGTGTGTGTGTGTGTGTGTGTGTGTGTGTGTGTGTGTGTATGTGTGTGTATATGTGTGTGTGTGTGCGAGTGTATGTGTGTGTGTGTGTGTGTGTGTCTGCGAGTCTGTGTGTGTGTGTGTGTGTCTTTGAGTCTCTGTGTGTGTCTGTGAGAATGTGGGTGTGTGTGTCTGTGTCTGTGCCTGTGAGTCTGTTTGTGTGAGTCTGCGAGTATGTGTGTGTGTGTGTGTGTGTATGTGTCTGTGTGTTTTTGTGTCTGTGTGTCAATGAGTCTGTGTGTTTCTGTGTGAGTGTGTGCGTGTGTGTGTGTGTGTGTGTGTGTTTGTGTCTGAGTGGGGGTGTGTTCGGCCCTCCTTCTCCAGTTGTGCACGATCATCTCCTTTGTCTTGATCACGTTGAGGGAGAGGTTGTTGTCTTGGCACCACACTGCCAGGTCTCTGACCTCCTCCCTATAGGATATCTCACTGTTGTCGGTGATCAGACCTTCACCGTTGCGTTATCGGCAAACTTAATGATGGTGTTAGTTCTTTGTGGCAGGGTGAACAGCGAGTAAAGGGGCAGACTAAGCACCCCTGAGGGGCCCCTGTGTAATGTAATGGGTGAACAGCGAGTAAAGGGGCAGACTAATCACCCCTGAGGGGCCCCTGTGTAATGTAATGGGTGAACAGCGAGTAAAGGGGCAGACTAAGCACCCCTGAGGGGCCCCTGTGTAATGTAATGGGTGAACAGCGAGTAAAGGGGCAGACTAAGCACCCCTGAGGGGCCCCTGTGGAATGTAATAGGTGAACAGCGAGTAAAGGGGCAGACTAATCACCCCTGAGGGTGTTAACCTTTCTGGAGCAGGAGTTCTGCTAGGACCCACCTCAACATCATCCGGTCAAATTGCAGAGTGCGAAATTCAAATGACAGAAATATAAATATTTAACATTCATGAAAATACAATATTCAGTTATACCTCTTAGTAAAGCTTAATTTTCTTGTTAATACAGCCGCTGTATTAACAGCGGCTTTAGCCCCACAATGAAATAGGGTGAAGGCCAGGCAGCAGGCTGTTAGCCAACCTGCCAGCTTAGTGGAGTCTGCCAATAGCACAGTCAGTGTAGTCAGCTCAGCTATCCCCATTGAGACCGTGTCTGTGCCTCGACCTAGGTTGGGCAAAACTAAACATGGCGGTGTTCGCCTTAGCAATCTTATTAGGATAAAGACCTCCTCCATTCCTGCCATTATTGAAAGAGATCATGATACCTCACATCTCAAAATAGGGTTACTTAACCTGTCTAGGATGAGGGTGCCGCTAGCGGCACTCCCCCCCCCACCCCCACTGAAAAGGCAGAGCCGCGAAATTCAAAAAAAATATTTTTTTAAAATATTTAACTTTCACATATTAAAGTCCAATAAAGCTAATGAAAGACACAGATCTTGTGAATCCAGCCAACATGTCCGATTTTTAAAATGTTTTACAGGGAAGACACAATATGTAAAGATGTAAATCTATTACCTAAAAACACATTAGCATAATCCACCATCTTTTATTTGTCCACCAACACCAGTAGCTATCACCAATTCGGCTAAACTAAGATATTTATAGCCCCTAACCAAGAAAAAAACTCATCAGATGACAGTCTGATAACATATTTATGGTACGGGATAGGAATTGTTAGAAAAATGTGCATATTTCAGGTAGATGGCATAGGTTACAATTGCACCCACCGTCACAAATGGACTAGAATAACTACATAGAGCAACGTGTTTACCTACTTACTAATCATCAAACATTTCGTAAAAATACACAGCATACACTAATCGAAAGACACAGATCCTGTGAATACAGACAATATTTCAGATTTTCTAAGTGTCTTACAGCGAAAACACAATAAATCGTTATATTAGCATAGCACATGTGCAAACATTACCCCAGCATTAATTCTAGCCAAAGTGAGCGATAACGTAAACATCGCCAAAATATATTATTTTTTTCATTAACCTTCTCAGAATTCTTCAGATGACACCCCTGTAACATCACATTACAACATGCATATACAGTTTGTTCGAAAATGTGCATATTTAGCCACCAAAATCATGGTTAGACAATGGGGAAAGTAGCCCAGCTGGTGAGAAAATGTCCGTGCGCCATATTAGACAGTGATCTACTCGTATACATAAATACTCATAAACGTGACTAAAAAATATAGGGTGGACAGCGATTGATAGACAATTTAATTCTTAATACAATCGCGGAATTACATTTTTTAAATTATCCTTACTTTTCAATACAGTTTGCGCCAAGCGAAGCTACGTCAAAAAACATGGCGTCCTAAGCCACTAACATTTTTCGACAGAAACACGATTTATCATAATAAAAATTTCCTACTTTGAGCTGTTCTTCCATCAGTATCTTGGGCAAAGGATCCTTTCTTGGGTCTAATCGTCTTTTGGTGGAAAGCTGTCCTCTTGCCATGTGGAAATGCCAACTGCGTTCAGCATGAACTGGAAGCGTGCCCAGCGATTCACAGCGTTTCAGAAATAAATGTCCCAAAATCGCACTAAACGGATATAAATTGCTATAAAACGCTTTAAATTAACTACCTTATGATGTTTTTAACTCCTATAACGAGTCTTAACATGGCCGGAGAAAGATTACTCCCAACACTAATGCTTGGAACAGGTGCGGGTCGGTGTCCTCCAGGCGCATGACGCAGCTCCAAAAGAGTGACTAGCTACAGGGTTTTTTAATTTATAGTGCCTGTGAACGCGCAATCGACCCCATTCAAATCGTCATCACGTAAAGGCATCCAGGGGAAGACGTAAGCAGTGTCCGTATACTCATAGGAATAACATTGGCTTTAAAACTGACTCCAGAACAGTGGCCAAAATTTCTGAAATCTGACTCCATGTCAGGGAAATTGCTGTAGAATGGGTTCTGTTCCACTTAGAGACAAAATTTCAACTCCTATAGAAACTATAGACTGTTTTCTATCCAATAATAATAATAATATGCATATTGTACGATCAAGAATTTTGTAGGAAGCCGTTTCAAAAATTACACGATTACCATAAATAGTGACAACAGCGCCCCCAGCCTCAACAGGTTAATGTTAGATCCCTCACTTCAAAGGCAGTCATAGTCAATGAGCTAATCACTGATCATAATCTTGATGTGATTGGCCTGACTGAAACATGGCTTAAGCCTGATGAATTTACTGTGTTAAATTTTACATTTTACATTTTAGTCATTTAGCAGACGATCTTATCCATAGCGACTTACAGTAGAGTGCATACATTTTATTACATTTTTTTTACATTTCATTACATTTTACATACTGAGACAAGGATATCCCTACCGGCCAAACCCTCCCTAACCCGGACGACGCTATGCCAATTGTGCGTCGCCCCACGGACCTTCCGGTTGCGGCCGGCTGCGACAGAGCCTGGGCGCGAACCCAGCCCAGCCTGGGCGCGAACCCAGAGACTCTGGTGGTGCAGCTAGCACTGCGATGCAGTGCCCTAGACCACTGCGCCACCCGGGAGGCCTCACCTCCTGGTTACACTAGTGACCATATCCCCCGTGCATCCCGCAAAGGTGGAGGTGTTGCTAACATTTATGATAGCATTTTTCAATTTACAAAAAAAAATATGACGTTTTCGTCTTTTGAGCTTCTAGTCATGAAATCTATGCAGCCTACTCAATCACTTTTTATAGCTACTGTTTACAGGCCTCCTGGGCCATATACAGCGTTCCTCTCTGAGTTCCCTGAATTCCTATAAGACCTTGTAGTCATAGCAGATCATATTCTAATTTTTGGTGATTTTAATATTCATATGGAGAAGTCCACAGACCCACTCCAAAAGTCTTTCGGAGCAATCATCGACTCAGTGGGTTTTGTCCAACATGTCTCTGGACCTACTCACTGCCACAGTCATACTCTGGACCTAGTTTTGTCCCATGGAATAAATGTTGTAGATCTTAATGTTTTCCCACATAATCCTGGACTATCGGACCACCATTTTATTACGTTTGCAATCGCAACAAATAATCTGCTCAGACCCCAACCAAGGAGCATCAAAAGTCGTGCTATAAATTCTCAGACAACACAAAAATTCCTTGATGCCCTTCCAGACTCCTTCTGCCTACCCAAGGACGTCGGAGGACAAAAATCAGTTAACCACTTAACTGAGGAACTCAATTTAACCTTGCGCAATACCCTAGATGCAGTTGCACCCCTAAAAACGAAAAACATTTGTCATAAGAAACTAGCTCCCTGGTATACAGAAAATACCCGAGCTTTGAAGCAAGCTTCCAGGAAATTCGAACGGAAGTGGCGCCACACAAAACTGGAAGTCTTCCGACTAGCTTGGAAAGACAGTACCGTGCAGTACCGAAGAGCTCTCACTGCTGCTCGATCATCCTACTTTTCCAACTTAATCGAGGAAAATAAGAACAATCCAAAATTTCTTTTTGATACTGTTGCAAAGCTAACTAAAAAGCAGCATTCCCCAAGAGAGGATGGCTTTCACTTCAGCAGTAATAAATTCATGAACTTCTTTGAGGAAAATATCATGACCATTAGAAAGCAAATTACGGACTCCTCTTTGAATCTGCGTATTCCTCCAGGGTTTAGCTGTCCTGGATCTGCACAGCTCTGCCAGGGCCTGGGATCGGGAGAGACACTTAAGTGTTTTAGTACTATATCTCTTGACACAATGATGAAAATAATCATGGCCTCTAAACCTTCAAGCTGCATACTGGATCCTATTCCTACTAAATTGCTGAAAGAGCTGCTTCCTGTGCTTGGCCCTCCTATGCTGAACATAATAAACAGCTCTCTATCCACCGGATGTGTACCAAACTCACTAAAAGTGGCAGTGATAAAGCCTCTCTTGAAAAAGCCAAACCTTGACCCGGAAAATATAAAAAACTATCGGCCTATATCGAATCTTCCATTCCTCTCAAAAATTTTAGAAAAAGCTGTTGCGCAGCAACTCACTGCCTTTCTGAAGACAAACACTGTATACGAAATGCTTCAGTCTGGTTTTAGACCCCATCATAGCACTGAGACTGCACTTGTGAAGGTGGTAAATGACCTTTTAACTTCTACTGCCTCAGAAACCCGGATCCGGGAGCACCCCCCACCCCCCACACACTGTTTAGCATAGCTAGCATAGCTTCACAAGTAGATAGTAGCATCTAAATATCATTAAATCACAAGTCCAAGACACCAGATGAAAGATACAGATCTTGTGAATAAAGCCACCATTTCCGATTTTTAAAATGTTTTACAGGGAAGACACAATATGTAAAGATGTACATCTATTACCTAAAAACATATTAGCATAATCCACCATCTTTTATTTGTCCACCAACACCAGTAGCCATCACCAATTCGGCTAAACTAAGATATTTATAGCCCCTAACCAACAAAAAAACTCATTAGATGACAGTCTGATAACATATTTATGGTATGGGATAGGTTTTGTTAGAAAAATGTGCATATTTCAGGTAGCTGCCATAGGTTACAATTGCACCCACCGTCACAAATGGACTAGAATAATTACAATGAGCAACGTGTTTACCTAACTACTAATCATCAAACATTTCGTAAAAATACACAGCATACACTAATCGAAAGACACAGATCCTGTGAATACAGACAATATTTCAGATTTTCTAAGTGTCTTACAGCGAAAACACAATAAATCGTTATATTAGCATAGCACATAGCACATAGCAGCCCAGCATTGATTCTAGCCAAAGTGAGCGATAAAAGTCAACATCGCCAAAAGATATTAATTTTTTCACTAACCTTCTCAGAATTCTTCCGATGACACTCCTGTAACATCATTTTACAATATACATATACAGTTTGTTCGAAAAGGTGCATATTTAGCCATACAAAACCGTGGTTACACAATGAAAATAGTAGCAAAACAAGCCTGAAAATGTCGGTCGCCATCTTTCAGAGTGATCTAGTTTAATTAATAGCTAATCATATACTTGACTAAAAAATACAGGGTTTACAGGAATCGAAAGACAAATTAGTTCTTAATGCAACCGCTGATTTACATTTTTAAAATTATCCTTACTTTTCAATACAGGGTTCGCCAAGTGAAGCTATACCAAACAAAATGGCGAAATATGCGTTTAAAATATTTCGACAGAAACACGATTTATCATATTAAATATTGCTTACTTTGAGGTGTTCTTCCATCAGATTCTTGGGCAATGTATCCTTTCTATGTTATAAACGTCTTTTGGTCGATAGATGTCCTCTGTCCTTCGAAATGTCCACCACCAACGACCGACACCCCAAAACGTGTCCAAAGTTTCAGAGTGCACAACAAATAAATTCCTCTAAAATCGCACTAAACGGATATAAATTGCTATAAAACGGTTCAAATTAACTACATTATGATGTTTTTAACACCTAAAACGAGTAAAAACATGACCGGAGAAATATTGCTGGTTAGAAAACGATTTGGAACGAGGCAGGTCCGATGCCCTTCACGCTTCAGGCGCACGACGAGAAAGGGCGGTCTCTATACATTTTGGTCTTTTATACTGGCTGTGAATATCCCATCGATTCCATTGAAAGCGTGATGACGTACAGACACCCAGAGGAAGACGTAGGCAGTGTCGGTTTCTTCATAGCATTCACTGTCGCCTTAAAAACAGACCCCAGATCAGAGGTAAAAAAAATTGAAATCTGAACCCTGTCATGAAAAGTGCTGTAGAAATTGTTCTGTACAACTCAGAGACAAAATTTCAACTTCTATAGAAACTAGAAGGTGTTTTCTATCCAATAATAACAATAATATGCATATTGTACGATCAAGAATTTAGCACGAGGCAGTTTAATTTGGAGACACAAATATGCTAATGCGGAACAGCACCCCCTATAGTTCCAAGAGGTTAATGGCGTCAGACCGAGGCTCTGCATCTGTCCTCGTGCTACTAGACCTTGGTGCTGCCTTTGACACCATCGATCACCACATTATTTTGGAGAGACTGGAAACCCAAATTGGTCTACACGGACCAGTTCTGGCCTGGTTTAGATCTTACCTGTCGGAAAGATATCAGTTTGTCTCTGTGAATGGTTTGTCCTCTGACAAATCAACTGTGCATTTCGGTGTTCCTCAAGGTTCCGTTTTAGGACCACTATTGTTTTCACTATATATTTTACCTCTTGGGTATGTTATTCGAAAACATAATGTTAACTTTCACTGCTATGCGGATGACACACAGCTGTACATTTCAATGAAACATGGTGAAGCCCCAAAATTGCCCTCACTAGAAGCCTGTGTTTCAGACATAAGGAAGTGGATGGCTGAAAACTTTCTACTTTTAAACTCAGACAAAACAGAGATGCTTGTTCTAGGTCCCAAGAAACAAAGAGATCTTCTGTTAAATCTGACAATTCATCTTGATGCTTGTAAAGTCGTCTCAAATAAAACTGTGAAGGACCTCGGCGTTACTCTTGACCCTGATCTCTCTTTTGACGAACATATCAAGACTGTTTCAAGGACAGCTTTTTTCCATCTACGTAACATTGCAAAAATCAGAAATTTTCTGTCCAAAAATGCTGCAGAAAAATTAATCCATGCATTTGTTACTTCTAGGTTAGACTACTGCAATGCTCTACTTTCCGGCTACCCGGATAAAGCACTAAATAAACTTCAGTTAGTGCTAAATACGGCTGCTAGAATCCCGACTAGAACCAAGAAATTTGATCATATTACTCCAGTGCTAGCTTCCCTACACTGGCTTCCTGTTAAGGCAAGGGCTGATTTCAAGGTTTTACTGTTAACCTATAAAGCGTTACATGGGCTTGCTCCTACCTATCTTTCCGAGTTGGTCCTGCCGTACATACCAATACGTACGCTACGGTCACAAGACGCAGGCCTCCTAATTGTCCCTAGAATTTCTAAGCAAACAGCGGGAGGCAGGGCTTTCTCCTATAGATCTCCATTTTTATGGAACAGTCTGCCTACCCATGTGAGAGACGCATACTCGGTCTCAACCTTTAAGTCTTTACTGAAGACTTATCTCTTCAGTAGGTCATATGATTGAGTGTAGTCTGGCCCAGGAGTGTGAAGGTGAACGGAAAGGCTCTGGAGCAACGAACCGCCCTTGCTGTCTCTGCCTGGCCGGTTCCCATCTCTCCACTGGGATTCTCTGCCTCTAACCCTATTACAGGGGCTGAGTCACTGGCTTACTGGTTCTCTTTCATGCCGTCCCTGGGAGGGATGCGTCACTTGAGTGGGTTGAGTTACTGACGTGATCTTCCTGTCTGGGTTGGCGCCCCCCCTTGGTTTGTGCTGTGGTGGAGATCTTTGTTGGCTATACTCGGCCTTGTCTCAGGATTATAAGTTGGTGGTTGAAGATATCCCTCCAGTGGTACGGGGGCTGTGCTTTGGCAAAGTGGGTGGGGTTATATCCTTCCTATTTGGCCCTGTCCGGGGGTATCTTCGGATGGGGCCACAGTGTCTCCTGACCGCTCCTGTCTCAGCCTCCAGTATTTATGCTACAGTAGTTTGTGTCGGGGGGCTAGGGTCAGTTGGTTATACCTGGAGTACTTCTCCTGTCTTATCCAGTGTCCTGTGTGAATTTAAGTATGCTTTCTCTAATTCTCTCGTTCTCTCTTTCTCTCTCTCTGAGAACCTGAGCCCTAGGACCATACGTCAGGACTACCGGGCATGACGACTCCCTGCAGTCCCCAGTCCACCTGGCCTTGCTGCTATTCCAGTTTCAACTGTTCTGCCTGCGGTTACGGAACCCCTACCTGTCCCAGACCTGCTGTTTTTAACTCTTAATGATCGGCTATGAAAAGCCAACAGATTTATTCCTGATTATTATTTGACCATGCTTGTCATTTATGAACATTTTGAAAATCTTGGCTCTCTCTAATTTTCTGCTTCTCTCTTTCTTTCTCTCGGAGGACCTGAGCCCTGGGACCATACGTCAGGACTGCCGGGCGTGGTGGCTCCTTGCTGTCCCCAGTCCGCCTGGCCTTGCTGCTGTTCCGGTTTCAGCTGTTCTGCCTGATGTTATGGAACCGCCACCTGTCCCAGACCTGTTGTTTTTCAACTCTTAATGATCGGCTATGAAAAGCCAACTGAAAATTATCCATGATTATTATTTGACCATGCTTGTCACTTATGAACATTTTTGAACATCTTGGCATAGTTCTGTTATAATCTCCACCCGGCACAGCCAGAAGAGGACTGGCCACCCCTCATAGCCTGGTTCCTCTCTAGGTTTCTTCCTAGGTTTTGGCCTTTCTAGGGAGTTTTTCCTAGCCACCGTGCTTCTTCACCTGCATTCTAGCTGTTTGGGGTTTTAGGCTGGGTCTCTGTACAGCACTTCGAGATATTAGCTGATGTACGAAGGGCTATATAAAATAAACTTGATTGATTGATTGATTGTGTCAGATTTCAAAAAAGCTTTACGGTGAAAGCACACCATGCGATTATCTGAGGAAAGCGCCTCGTATGCAAAAGCATGAAAAACATATTTCAACCAGGGAGTTGCGACACGAAAGTCAGAAATAGCGATATAATAAATGCCTTACCTTTGAAGATCTTCCTTTGTTGGCACTCCAAAAGGTCCCAGTTACATCACAAATTGTCCTTTTGTTCGATAATGTCCTTCTTTATATCCATAAAAACTCAGTTTAGCTGGCGAGCTTCAGGCAATAATCCACCCAGTTTCCCTCCTTCAAAGTGCAAAATGAATCCCAAGCGTTACTAATAAACTTTTCCAAACAAGTCAAACAACGTTTATAATCAAACCTCAGCTACCCAAATACGTAAATAAATGATCAAATTTAAGACGGAGAATCAATATTGTCTTTACCGGAGATAAACAACATAAAACGCGCACTCATCCACACGCATGAAAACACTACAGCCAAAATGGGAGCCACTTAGAAAAACTCCAATTTCTAGCAAATTTTTCCAAAAACATGCCTGAAAGTCTTTCTAAAGACTGTTGACATCTAGTGGAATCCCTAGGAACTGCAATCTGGGAGGAATTCACCTCATAATAAACATGAAAGTCATTGAAAACAGTAGGCAGAATTTTTATTTGGATGGTTTGTCCTTGGGGTTTCGCCTGCCATATCAATTTTGTTATCTTCTTAGTGCCAGCAATGGCAGCGCGGGAAATTCAAAAATATTTTTTAGAAGTATGTAACTTTCACACATTAACAAGTCCAATACACCAAATGAACGATAAACTTCTTGTTACTCTACCCATCGTGTCCGATTTTCAAAAAGGCTTTACAACGAAAGCGAAAGCACAACATATGATTATGTTAGGTCAGAGCATTTTTCCAGCCAAAGATAGGAGTCACAAAAAGCAGAAGTAGAGATAAAATTAATCACTAACCTTTGATGATCTTCATCAGATGACACTCATAGGACATCATGTTACACAATACATGTATGTTTTGTTCGATAAAGTGCATATTTATATCCAAAAATCTCAGTTTACATTGCCGCGTTACGTTCAGTAATGTTTTGCTTCCAAAACATCCGGTGATTTTGCAGACAGCCACATCAATTCACAGGAACACTCATAACAAACATTGATAAAAGATACAAGTGTTATTCACAGAATTAAAGATAGACTTCTTCTTAATGCAACCGCTGTGTCAGATTTAAAAAAAACTTTACGTAAAAAGCATACCATGCAATAATCTGAGCACAGAGCTCAGACGACAAAATCAGCCAAAGAAATATCCGCCACGTTGGAGTCAACATTAGTCAGAAATAGCATTATAAATATTCACTTACCTTTGATGATCTTCATCAGAATGCACTCCCAGGAATCCCAGTTCCAACATAAATGTTGGATTTGTTCGATAAAGTTCGTCACTTATGTCCAAATTCCTCCCTGTTGTTAGCGCGTTCAGCCCAGTCATCCATCTTCATGAGGGGCGAGCACTACGTCCAGACAAAGTCCAAAAGTTCCATTACAGACCGTAGAAACATTTCCAACAATGTGCAGTGGTAATTTTGGAGCGAGCGGTCGCATTTGCATTCGCTCTGCAGGTAGTATAACTTTTCATTTCATTTTCATTACATTTCATTATAGTACAACGGTTTAATTTGTCTAACCTTAGCAATTTCTTCTTAGCTAGCTACTTAGCCGTCTGTGTATAAAAGATAATTGCGTAATTATCGTATTCCGTCGTCTATCGTAGTCCACACTTATCTGCCCAGCAGCTAGCAAACGTCCACCGAATAGTAGTATAAACTTTTCATTACATTTCATTATAGTACAACGGTCTGATTTTCATTTTCACTACAGTACAACGGTTTGATTTGTTTGATCTTAGCTAGCTACATAGCCGTCTTTGCATCAAACATAATTGTGTAGTTATTGAGGTTCGCCAGCCAGCTATTTTCGCCCTAACGTAACGCAACGTAGCAAACACTGCTAGCTAGCCAGCTTGCCACCGAATAGCAGCATTGTAGAAACGAGTGCATTACAACGGAACGACTTGATCAGTGTAGTGTTGGCTGACTACACAGTTGTCTTTGCTATCTTTGATTTGTATTTGTTCGATCTTAGCTAGCTACTTAGCTGGCTCCATAGCCGTCTTTGTATCGGTGATACTTGTGTAGTTATCAAGGTTCGCTGAGGTTCGCTAGCCAGGTATTCTCGCCCTAACGTAACGTAACGTAGTCAACCCTGCTAACTAGCCAGCTAGCCACCGATTAGCAGCACGGTAGAAACGATTACATTACAACGGAACGACTTGACTTGTGTAGTGTTAGCTAGCTACATAGTTTTCTTTGCTATCTTTTTATCTAAGATAATTGTGTAGCTTTGAGTAATTATCGGTTAGCTAGCCAGCTATTTTTCGCCTGCCGCGCTGCCGTCCTCCTACCTAGCCAACACTGCTAGCTAGCCAACTTCTACCGAATAGCAGCACTGTAGAAACTTACACTACAACGGGACGACTTGATTAGCGTAGTGTTAGCTAGTTGTCTTTGCTGTCCTTGTATCCATGATAATTGTGTAGTTTAGAGAAATTTAGTGAAATTGTCGAGGTTACCTAGCCAGCTTCACTTTCAACAACGTAGCCACTGCTAGCCAGGCTACTTCACCAGCCAGCAGTACTATATCATTTTAGTCAATAAGATCTTGTATTTTATTTTTATCTTTTTGCAACGTAAGCTTAACTTTCTGAACATTCGAGACGTGTAGCCCACTTGTCATTCTAATCTCCATTGCATTAGCGTAGCCTCTTCTGTAGCCTGTCAACCATGTGTCTGTCTATCCCTGTTCTCTCCTCTCTGCACAGACCATACAAACGCTTCACACCGCGTGGCCGCGCCCACCCTAACCTGGTGGTCCCAGCCCGCACGACCCACGTGGAGTTCCAGGTCTCCGGTGGCCTCTGGAACTGCCGATCTGCGGCCAACAAGGCAGAGCTCATCTCAGCCTATGCGTCCCTCCAGTCCCTCGACTTCCTGGCACTGACGGAAACATGGCTCACCACAGATAACACTGCTACTCCTACTGCTCTCTCTTCGTCTGCCCATGTGTTCTCGCACACCCCGAGACCTTCTGGTCAGCGGGGTGGTGGCACCGGGATCCTCATCTCTCCCAAGTGGTCATTCTCTCTTTCTCCCCTTACCCATCTGTCTATCGCCTCCTTTGAATTCCATGCTGTCACAGTTACCAGCCCTTTCAAGCTTAACATCCTTATCATTTATCGCCCTCCAGGTTCCCTTGGAGAGTTCATCAATGAGCTTGATGCCTTGATAAGCTCCTTTCCTGAGGACGGCTCACCTCTCACAGTTCTGGGTGACTTTAACCTCCCCATGTCTACCTTTGACTCATTCCTCTCTGCCTCCTTCTTCCCACTCCTCTCCTCTTTTGACCTCACCCTCTCACCTTCCCCCCCTACTCACAAGGCTGGCAATACGCTTGACCTCATCTTTACTAGATGCTGTTCTTCCACTAACCTCATTGCAACTCCCCTCCAAGTCTCCGACCACTACCTTGTATCCTTTTCCCTCTCGCTCTCATCCAACACTTCCCACACTGCCCCTACTCGGATGGTATCGCGCCGTCCCAACCTCCGCTCTCTCTCCCCCGCTACTCTCTCCTCTTCCATCCTATCATCTCTTCCCTCTGCCCAAACCTTCTCCAACCTATCTCCTGATTCTGCCTCCTCAACCCTCCTCTCCTCCCTTTCTGCATCCTTTGACTCTCTATGTCCCCTATCCTCCAGGCCGGCTCGGTCCTCCCCTCCCGCTCCGTGGCTCGACGACTCATTGCGAGCTCACAGAACAGGGCTCCGGGCAGCCGAGCGGAAATGGAGGAAAACTCGCCTCCCTGCGGACCTGGCATCCTTTCACTCCCTCCTCTCTACATTTTCCTCTTCTGTCTCTGCTGCTAAAGCCACTTTCTACCACTCTAAATTCCAAGCATCTGCCTCTAACCCTAGGAAGCTCTTTGCCACCTTCTCCTCCCTCCTGAATCCTCCTCCCCCTCCCCCCCCCCTCCTCCCTCTCTGCAGACGACTTCGTCAACCATTTTGAAAAGAAGGTCGACGACATCCGATCCTCGTTTGCTAAGTCAAACGACACCGCTGGTTCTGCTCACACTGCCCAACCCTGTGCTTTGACCTCTTTCTCCCCTCTCTCTCCAGATGAAATCTCGCGTCTTGTGACGGCCGGCCGCCCAACAACCTGCCCGCTTGACCCTATCCCCTCCTCTCTCCTCCAGACCATTTCCGGAGACCTTCTACCTTAC